>NW_022881340.1:0-24212 GCF_004382145.1 Drosophila mauritiana
GCATATGATATTGTCCTATCATATAATTAATATAAAGACTTTAATGAATTGTGTCAAGTTGCCAAACACCTCGTCATCAATTTAGTGACGCATATGATATTGTCCCTATCATATAATTTTTGATATAAAAACTTTAAAGAATTGTATCAAGTTGCCAAATACCTCGTCATCAATTTAGTGACGCATATGATATTGTCCCTATCATATAATTAATATAAAGACTTTAATGAATTGTGTCAAGTTGCCAAACACCTCGTCATCAATTTAGTGACGCATATGATATTGTCCCTATCATATAATTTTGATATAAAGACTTTAAAGAATTATATCAAGTTGCCAAATACCTCGTCATCAATTTAGTGACGCATATGATATTGTCTCTATCATATAATTAATATAAAGACTTTAATGAAAGTTGTCGTCATCAATTTAGTGACGCATATGATATTGTCCCTATCATATAATTTTTGATATAAAGACTTTAAAGAATTCTATCAAGTTGCCAAATACCTCGTCATCAATTTAGTGACGCATATGATATTGTCTCTATCATATAATTAATATAAAGACTTTAATGATTTGTGTCACGTTGCCAAACACCTCGTCATCAATTTAGTGACGCATATGATATTGTCCCTATCATATAATTAATATAAAGACTTTTTAAAGAATTGTATCAAGTTGCCAAACACCTCGTCATCAACTACTATATTATGGTTGCGCCGACCTCTCATATTGTATTCTCTTATGTCTTCATAGGATTTTGGCAATTATACGAGTAAATTAAATAATATACATATGAAAATGATTAATTATTATATGTATAAGGGAAAAAATGCTGAAATATTCCCATATTATCTTAGTATTATAGAGGAAAGACCGTTGCCGACCTCTGATATTGTTCAAAACTTATGTATTTATATGATTTTGGCAATTATATGAGTAAATTAAATAATATACATATAAAATGATTAAATATTATATGTATAAATGTATAAAGGAAAAAATGATGAAATATTCCCACATTATCTTAGTATTATAGAGGAAAGACCGTTGCTGACCTCTGATATTGTTCAAAACTTATGTATTTATATGATTTTGGCAATAATATGAGTAAATTAAATAATATACATATGAAAATGATTAATTATTATATGTATAAATGTAAGGGAAAAAATGCTGAAAATATTCCCATATTATCTTAGTATTATAGAGGAAAGACCGTTGCTGACCTCTGATATTGTTCAAAACTTATGTATTTATATGATTTTGGCAATTATATGAGTAAATTAAATATATACATATGAAAATTATTAATTATTATATGTATAGGGGAAAAAATGCTGAAATATTCCCACATTCTCTTAGTATTATAGAGAAAAGCCATTATAGTGAGAGGGTATAGTAGTGTAAACGACCGGAATTACGACAGAGGGTTCAAAAACTACTATAGGTAGGCAGTGGTTGCCGACCCTCATATTGTTCAAAACTTATGTATTCATATGATTTTGGCAATTATATGAGTAAATTAAATAATATACATATGAAAATTATTAATTATTATATGTATAGGGGAAAAAATGCTGAAATATTCCCACATTCTCTTAGTATTATAGAGAAAAGCCATTATAGTGAGAGGGTATAGTAGTGTAAACGACCGGAATTACGACAGAGGGTTCAAAAACTACTATAGGTAGGCAGTGGTTGCCGACCTCTCATATTGTTCAAAACTTATGTATTCATATGATTTTGGCAATTATATGAGTAAATTAAATAATATACATATGAAAATTATTAATTATTATATGTATAAGGGAAAAATGCTGAAAATATCCCACATTCTCTTAGTATAATAGAGAAAAGCCATTATAGTGAGAGGGTATAGTAGTGTAAACGACCGGAATTACGACAGAGGGTTCAAAAACTACTATAGGTAGGCAGTGGTTGCCGACCTCTCATATTGTTCAAAACTTATGTATTCATATGATTTTGGCAATAATATGAGTAAATTAAATAATATACATATGAAAATGATTAATTATTATATGTATAAGGGAAAAAATTCTGAAAATATCCCACATTCTCTTAGTATTATAGAGAAAAGCCATTATAGTGAGAGGGTATAGTAGTGTAAACGACCGGAATTACGACAGAGGTTCAAAAACTACTATAGGTAGGCAGTGGTTGCCGACCTCTCATATTGTTCAAAACTTATGTATTCATATGATTTTGGCAATAATATGAGTAAATTAAATAATATACATATGAAAATGATTAATTATTATATGTATAAGGGAAAAAATGCTGAAAATATCCCACATTCTCTTAGTATTATAGAGAAAAGCCATTATAGTGAGAGGGTATAGTAGTGTAAACGACCGGAATTACGACAGAGGGTTCAAAAACTACTATAGGTAGGCAGTGGTTGCCGACCTCTCATATTGTTCAAAACTTATGTATTCATATGATTTTGGCAATGAGTAAAAAATAATATACATATGAAAATGATTAATTATTATATGTATAAGGGAAAAAATGCTGAAAATATCCCACATTCTCTTAGTATTATAGAGAAAAGCCATTATAGTGAGAGGGTATAGTAGTGTAAACGACCGGAATTACGACAGAGGGTTCAAAAACTACTATAGGTAGGCAGTGGTTGCCGACCTCTCATATTGTTCAAAACTTATGTATTCATATGATTTTGGCAATAATATGAGTAAATTAAATAATATACATATGAAAATGATTAAATTATGTATAAGGGAAAATAATCATATATATATGAATAATGGAAAAAAAATGAAATTTCCTATAATCTCTTAATATATAAGAGAATAGCCCGTATGTTGGTGGCAAACGGAATTGAAAAATCCCGCCTTGAGGACAGCGGGTTCAAAAACTACTATAGGTAGGCAGTGGTGCCGACCTCCCGCATTATTCGAAATATTTATTCGGATAGTTTATATGTTACATACAATAAAGTATATTATTATCCGTACAAATTGTTCTCATCTATAGAACACGGACTTGCTCCGCGGATAATAGAATATACGCTTTATAGATAATATCGTTGAAACAAAAGTCAAGTTTCTATTATATATAGAATAACAAATCGTTCCATATATTATCGTTAATTTTGGAGCAGGCAAATATTAATTTATTACCTGCCGATAGTTGGATTATTATATCTTACGGTATAATACAAATATGGATTCTTATGAAAGAAATATAAAATTATATATTAAATGTGAAATATTATCATATGCGCTTGGTTTTAGTTATATATTACCAGAGATATATATGAAAAGAGATAAATTTTAAATTTATCTTCAAAATGCAAATGATTTAACTTAATATTTATATTGGTTAAACAAAAAATGTACATGTGTGGATACAATAATTATGTATGTTGGAAATAAAATGATATTTTATAATGAAATATGTATGTAAAAAAGATAAAATTATGAAATATATATATTACAATAATTAGATGAAATTTGTTATATTGGTAAAACAAGTATAAATTAAAATGAAAATATGGATTACGAATGCTATATAAAAATGGCCGTAATCGAATGGATTTTTTTACTATATATTTAAAATTTTACCCAAAGGCGAAATATTGAATTTTATTCAATATAATAAAACATGGAATTATATAAGTGAAAAATCTATATATCTATATATCTATTATATTGCTTATTTCGATTCAAAATATATGAATGGAATATGAAGGAAAAAACATTATTCTGGTTGATCCTGCCAGTAGTTATATGCTTGTCTCAAAGATTAAGCCATGCATGTCTAAGTACACACGAATTAAAAGTGAAACCGGCAAAAGGCTCATTATATCAGTTATGGTTCCTTAGATCGTTAACAGTTACTTGGATAATCTGGTAATTCTAGAGCTAATACATGCAATTAAAACATGAACCTTATGGGACATGTGCTTTTATTAGGCTAAAACCAAGCGATCGCAAGATCTTATATTGGTTGAACTCTAGATAACATGCAGATCGTATGGTCTTGTACCGACGACAGATCTTTCAAATGTCTGCCCTATCAACTTTTGATGGTAGTATCTAGGACTACCATGTTGCAACGGGTAACGGGGACATCAGGGTTCGATTCCGGAGAGGGAGCCTGAGAAACGGCTACCACATCTAAGAAGGCAGCAGGCGCGTAAATTACCCACTCCCAGCTCGGGGGGTAGTGACGAAAAATAACAATACAGGACTCATATCCGAGGCCCTGTAATTGGAATGAGTACACTTTAAATCTTTACAAGGACCAATTGGAGGCAAGTCTGGTGCCAGCAGCCGCGGTAATTCCAGCTCCAATAGCGTATTATAAAGTTGTTGCGGTTAAAACGTTCGTAGTTGAACTTGTGCTTCATACGGGTAGTACAACTTACAATTGTGTTAGTACTATACCTTTATGTATGTAAGCGTATTACCGGTGGAGTTCTTATATGTGATTAAATACTTGTATTTTTTCATATGTTCTCCTATTTAAAAACCTGCACTAGTGCTCTTAAACGAGGTTATTGTGGCCGGTACTATTACTTTGAACAAATTAGATGCTTAAAGCAGCTTCAAATGCCTGAATATTCTGTGCATGGGATATGAAATAAGACCTCTGTTCTGCTTTCATTGGTTTTCAGATCAAGAGGTAATGATTAATAGAAGCAGTTTGGGGGCATTAGTATTACGACGCGAGAGGTGAAATTCTTGGACCGTCGTAAGACTAACTTAAGCGAAAGCATTTGCCAAAGATGTTTTCATTAATCAAGAACGAAAGTTAGAGGTTCGAAGGCGATCAGATACCGCCCTAGTTCTAACCATAAACGATGCCAGCTAGCAATTGGGTGTAGCTACTTTTATGGCTCTCTCAGTCGCTTCCCGGGAAACCAAAGCTTTTGGGCTCCGGGGGAAGTATGGTTGCAAAGCTGAAACTTAAAGGAATTGACGGAAGGGCACCACCAGGAGTGGAGCCTGCGGCTTAATTTGACTCAACACGGGAAAACTTACCAGGTCCGAACATAAGTGTGTAAGACAGATTGATAGCTCTTTCTCGAATCTATGGGTGGTGGTGCATGGCCGTTCTTAGTTCGTGGAGTGATTTGTCTGGTTAATTCCGATAACGAACGAGACTCAAATATATTAAATAGATATCTTCAGGATTATGGTGCTGAAGCTTATGTAGCCTTCATTCATGGTGGCAGTAAAATGTTTATTGTGTTTGAATGTGTTTATGTAAGTGGAGCCGTACCTGTTGGTTTGTCCCATTATAAGGACACTAGCTTCTTAAATGGACAAATTGCGTCTAGCAATAATGAGATTGAGCAATAACAGGTCTGTGATGCCCTTAGATGTCCTGGGCTGCACGCGCGCTACAATGAAAGTATCAACGTGTATTTCCTAGACCGAGAGGTCCGGGTAAACCGCTGAACCACTTTCATGCTTGGGATTGTGAACTGAAACTGTTCACATGAACTTGGAATTCCCAGTAAGTGTGAGTCATTAACTCGCATTGATTACGTCCCTGCCCTTTGTACACACCGCCCGTCGCTACTACCGATTGAATTATTTAGTGAGGTCTCCGGACGTGATCACTGTGACGCCTTGCGTGTTACGGTTGTTTCGCAAAAGTTGACCGAACTTGATTATTTTTAGAGGAAGTAAAAGTCGTAACAAGGTTTCCGTAGGTGAACCTGCGGAAGGATCATTATTGTATAATATCCTTATCGTTAATAAACATTTGTTATAATACAAATAAATACAATTTACCAAAATAAAAATATTACAAAATGATTCCACGGAATCAAAAGTTAAAGTCAAAATAAAATGAAGATGGCTTTTATTTTATATGTGGGGCTTGGCAACCTCATAAAAAGACTTTAACATTATTAATGTTGTTGTGCGTATTTGTGGCAGTACCTACTACAACAATGGCGTTTCCTATAAAAACAAATTCTCGAAAATGGAAATCGAAGAAACTGAACAAAATTTGAAAGTAGAAGTCGAATTAAAATTAAAATAATTTTGAATGTGGTATTCAAAATAAGTGTGTGTGTATATGGACCATAATATACACGCGTTGCGAATATGTATTGTTCATCTATGTTATGAGCATACGTTGGCTAATGCAACAACCTAAAATATACAATGTTTGTACCTGTCATCCATCAGGTTAATGTTTTATATAAATTTTGCAGTATGTGTCACCCAAAATAGCAAACCATAACCAGATTTTTATGATACATAATGCTTATATGAAACTAAGACATATCGCAACATTTATTTTTAGGTATAAAAATAAATTTATTGAAGGAATTGATATATGCCAGTAAAATGGTGTATTTTTAATTTCTTTCAATAAAAACAATATTGATATTATATAAAAATGAATTATAAAACTCTAAGCGGTGGATCACTCGGCTCATGGGTCGATGAAGAACGCAGCAAACTGTGCGTCATCGTGTGAACTGCAGGACACATGAACATCGACATTTTGAACGCATATCGCAGTCCATGCTGTTATGTACTTTAATTAATTTTATAGTGCTGCTTGGACTACATATGGTTGAGGGTTGTAAGACTATGCTAATTAAGTTGTTTATAAATTTTTTATAAGCATATGGTATATTATTGGATTAAATAATGATTTTATTCATAATATTAAAAAAGAAATGAAAAACATTATCTCACATTTGAATGTGAAAAACGAAGAGAAATATTTTCTTTTTCAATCAAATAATACTGAGAAATGTCTAGCATAAAAAATTGAAATATTTTTCATCTAGAATTGTCTCTTATTAATGATTCGGAAAAAAGAAAATCTTGGTTTTGTTATTATTCTTCGTTGGTTCGTTAAATGGATAAAAAATAACTTTGCTTACAAGAACTATTGGAACTATTTATAACGAATTTAATTGATTGTTTTATCATTTATATATAAAGAATTTATGGCAAAAAATAGTTATATATACAACCTCAACTCATATGGGACTACCCCCTGAATTTAAGCATTAATTAGGGGAGGAAAAGAAACTAACAAGGATTTTCTTAGTAGCGGCGAGCGAAAAGAAAACAGTTCAGCACTAAGTCACTTTGTCTATATGGCAAATGTGAGATGCAGTGTATGGAGCGTCAATATTCTAGTATGAGAAATTAATGATTTAAGTCCTTCTTAAATGAGGCCATTTACCCATAGAGGGTGCCAGGCCCGTATAACGTTAATGATTACTAGATGATGTTTCCAAAGAGTCGTGTTGCTTGATAGTGCAGCACTAAGTGGGTGGTAAACTCCATCTAAAACTAAATATAACCATGAGACCGATAGTAAACAAGTACCGTGAGGGAAAGTTGAAAAGAACTCTGAATAGAGAGTTAAACAGTACGTGAAACTGCTTAGAGGTTAAGCCCGATGAACCTGAATATCCGTTATGGAAAATTCATCATTAAAATTGTAATATTTAAATAATATTATTAAGAATAATGTGCATTTTTTCCATATAAGGACATTGTAATCTATTAGCATATCCCAAATTTATCATAAAATATAACTTATAGTTTATTCCAATTAAATTGCTTGCATTTTAACACAGAATAAATGTTATTAATTTGATAAAGTGCTGATAGATTTATATTATTACAGAGCGTTAATTTTTCGGAATTATATAATGGCATAATTATCATTGATTTTTGTGTTTATTATATGCTCTTGTATGATTAACAATGCGAAAGATTCAGGATACCTTCGGGACCCGTCTTGAAACACGGACCAAGGAGTCTAACATATGTGCAAGTTATTGGGATGTAAACCTAATAGCGTAATTAACTTGACTAATAATGGGATTAGTTTTTTAGCTATTTATAGCTAATTAACACAATCCCGGGGCGTTCTATATAGTTATGTATAATGTATATTTATATTATTTATGCCTCTAACTGGAACGTACCTTGAGCATATATGCTGTGACCCGAAAGATGGTGAACTATACTTGATCAGGTTGAAGTCAGGGGAAACCCTGATGGAAGACCGAAACAGTTCTGACGTGCAAATCGATTGTCAGAATTGAGTATAGGGGCGAAAGACCAATCGAACCATCTAGTAGCTGGTTCCTTCCGAAGTTTCCCTCAGGATAGCTGGTGCATTTTAATATTATATAAAATAATCTTATCTGGTAAAGCGAATGATTAGAGGCCTTAGGGTCGAAACGATCTTAACCTATTCTCAAACTTTAAATGGGTAAGAACCTTAACTTTCTTGATATGAAGTTCAAGGTTATGATATAATGTGCCCAGTGGGCCACTTTTGGTAAGCAGAACTGGCGCTGTGGGATGAACCAAACGTAATGTTACGGTGCCCAAATTAACAACTCATGCAGATACCATGAAAGGCGTTGGTTGCTTAAAACAGCAGGACGGTGATCATGGAAGTCGAAATCCGCTAAGGAGTGTGTAACAACTCACCTGCCGAAGCAACTAGCCCTTAAAATGGATGGCGCTTAAGTTGTATACCTATACATTACCGCTAAAGTAGATGATTTATATTACTTGTGATATAAATTTTGAAACTTTAGTGAGTAGGAAGGTACAATGGTATGCGTAGAAGTGTTTGGCGTAAGCCTGCATGGAGCTGCCATTGGTACAGATCTTGGTGGTAGTAGCAAATAATCGAATGAGACCTTGGAGGACTGAAGTGGAGAAGGGTTTCGTGTGAACAGTGGTTGATCACGAGTTAGTCGGTCCTAAGTTCAAGGCGAAAGCCGAAAATTTTCAAGTAAAACAAAAATGCCTAACTATATAAACAAAGCGAAATAATACACTTGAATAATTTTGAACGAAAGGGAATACGGTTCCAATTCCGTAACCTGTTGAGTATCCGTTTGTTATTAAATATGGGCCTCGTGCTCATCCTGGCAACAGGAACGACCATAAAGAAGCCGTCGAGAGATATCGGAAGAGTTTTCTTTTCTGTTTTATAGCCGTACTACCATGGAAGTCTTTCGCAGAGAGATATGGTAGATGGGCTAGAAGAGCATGACATATACTGTTGTGTCGATATTTTCTCCTCGGACCTTGAAAATTTATGGTGGGGACACGCAAACTTCTCAACAGGCCGTACCAATATCCGCAGCTGGTCTCCAAGGTGAAGAGTCTCTAGTCGATAGAATAATGTAGGTAAGGGAAGTCGGCAAATTAGATCCGTAACTTCGGGATAAGGATTGGCTCTGAAGATTGAGATAGTCGGGCTTGATTGGGAAACAATAACATGGTTTATGTGCTCGTTCTGGGTAAATAGAGTTTCTAGCATTTATGTTAGTTACTTGTTCCCCGGATAGTTTAGTTACGTAGCCAATTGTGGAACTTTCTTGCTAAAATTTTTAAGAATACTATTTGGGTTAAACCAATTAGTTCTTATCAATTATAACGATTATCAATTAACAATCAATTCAGAACTGGCACGGACTTGGGGAATCCGACTGTCTAATTAAAACAAAGCATTGTGATGGCCCTAGCGGGTGTTGACACAATGTGATTTCTGCCCAGTGCTCTGAATGTCAAAGTGAAGAAATTCAAGTAAGCGCGGGTCAACGGCGGGAGTAACTATGACTCTCTTAAGGTAGCCAAATGCCTCGTCATCTAATTAGTGACGCGCATGAATGGATTAACGAGATTCCTACTGTCCCTATCTACTATCTAGCGAAACCACAGCCAAGGGAACGGGCTTGGAATAATTAGGGGAAAGAAGACCCTTTTGAGCTTGACTCTAATCTGGCAGTGTAAGGAGACATAAGAGGTGTAGAATAAGTGGGAGATATTAGACCTCGGTTTGGTATCGTCAATGAAATACCACTACTCTTATTGTTTCCTTACTTACTTGATTAAATGGAACGTGTATCATTTCCTAGCCATTATACGGATATATTTATTATATCTTATGGTATTGGGTTTTGATGCAAGCTTCTTGATCAAAGTATCACGAGTTTGTTATATAATCGCAAACAAATTCTTTAATAAAACGATGCATTTATGTATTTTTGATTTGAAAATTTGGTATAACTCCAATTACTCAGGTATGATCCAATTCAAGGACATTGCCAGGTAGGGAGTTTGACTGGGGCGGTACATCTCTCAAATAATAACGGAGGTGTCCCAAGGCCAGCTCAGTGCGGACAGAAACCACACATAGAGCAAAAGGGCAAATGCTGACTTGATCTCGGTGTTCAGTACACACAGGGACAGCAAAAGCTCGGCCTATCGATCCTTTTGGTTTAAAGAGTTTTTAACAAGAGGTGTCAGAAAAGTTACCATAGGGATAACTGGCTTGTGGCGGCCAAGCGTTCATAGCGACGTCGCTTTTTGATCCTTCGATGTCGGCTCTTCCTATCATTGTGAAGCAAAATTCACCAAGCGTTGGATTGTTCACCCATGCAAGGGAACGTGAGCTGGGTTTAGACCGTCGTGAGACAGGTTAGTTTTACCCTACTAATGACAAAACGTTGTTGCGACAGCATTCCTGCGTAGTACGAGAGGAACCGCAGGTACGGACCAATGGCACAATACTTGTTCGAGCGAACAGTGGTATGACGCTACGTCCGTTGGATTATGCCTGAACGCCTCTAAGGTCGTATCCGTGCTGGACTGCAATGATAAATAAGGGGCAATTTGCATTGTATGGCTTCTAAACCATTTAAAGTTTATAATTTATTTTATAAACGACAATGGATGTGATGCCAATGTAATTTGTAACATAGTAAATTAGGAGGATCTTCGATCACCTGATGCGCGCTAGTTACATAAAAGCATTATTTAATACAATGACAAAGCCTAGAATCAATTGTAAACGACTTTTGTAACAGGCAAGGTGTTGTAAGTGGTTGAGCAGCTGCCATACTGCGATCCACTGAAGCTTATCCTTTGCTTGATGATTCGATAAATAAATGATTTTTCCTGTAGCCAAACAAACACCTCGTCATCAATTTAGTGACGCATGATATTGTCCCTATCATATAATTTTTGATATAAAGACTTTAAAGAATTATATCAAGTTGCCAAATACCTCGTCATCAATTTAGTGACGCATATGATATTGTCCCTATCGTATAATTTTTGATATAAAGACTTTAAAAATTCTATCACGTTGCCAAATACCTCGTCATCAATTTAGTGACGCATATGATATTGTCCTATCATATAATTAATATAAAGACTTTAATGAATTGTGTCAAGTTGCCAAACACCTCGTCATCAATTTAGTGACGCATATGATATTGTCCCTATCATATAATTAATATAAAGACTTTAATGAATTGTGTCAAGTTGCCAAACACCTCGTCATCAATTTAGTGACGCATATGATATTGTCCCTATCATATAATTGATATAAAAACTCAAGTTGGTTAGTGACGCATATGATATTGTATAAAGACTCAAGTTGCCAAAACCTCGTCATCAATTTAGTGACGCATATGATATTGTCCTATCATATAATTAATATAAAGACTTTAATGAATTGTGTCAAGTTGCCAAACACCTCGTCATCAATTTAGTGACATATGATATTGTCCCTATCATATAATTTTGATATAAAACTTTAAAGAATTGTATCAAGTTGCCAAACCTCGTCATCAATTTAGTGACGCATATGATATTGTCCTACATATAATTAATATAAAGACTTTAATGAATTGTGTCAAGTTGCCAAACACCTCGTCATCAATTTAGTGACGCATATGATTTGTCCCTATCATATAATTTTTGATATAAAAACTTTAAAGAATTGTATCAAGTTGCCAAAATACCTCGTCCATCAATTTAGTGGACGCATATGATATTGTCCCTATCATATAATTAATATAAAGACTTTAATGAATTGTGTCAAGTTGCCAAACACCTCGTCATCAATTTAGTGACGCATATGATATTGTCCCTATCATATAATAATTTGATATAAAGACTTAAAGAATTATATCAAGTTGCCAAATACTCGTCATCAATTTAGTGACGCATATGATATTGTCTCTATCATATAATTAATATAAAGACTTTAATGAATTGTGTCAAGTTGCCAAACACCTCGTCATCAATTTAGTGACGCATATGATATTGTCCCTATCATATAATTTTTGATATAAAGACTTTAAAGAATTCTATCAAGTTGCCAAATACCTCGTCATCAATTTAGTGACGCATATGATATTGTCTCTATCATATAATTAATATAAAGACTTTAATGATTGTGTCACGTTGCCAAACACCTCGTCATCAATTTAGTGACGCATATGATATTGTCCCTATCATATAATTAATATAAAGACTTTTTAAAGAATTGTATCAAGTTGCCAAACACCTCGTCATCAACTACTATATTATGGTTGCGCCGACCTCTCATATTGTATTCTCTTATGTCTTCATAGGATTTGGCAATTATACGAGTAAATTAAATAATATACATATGAAAATGATTAATTATTATATGTATAAGGGAAAAAATGCTGAAATATTCCCATATTATCTTAGTATTATAGAGGAAAGACCGTTGCCGACCTCTGATATTGTTCAAAACTTATGTATTTATATGATTTTGGCAATTATATGAGTAAATTAAATAATATACATATAAAATGATTAAATATTATATGTATAAATGTATAAAGGAAAAATGATGAAATATTCCACATTATCTTAGTATTATAGAGGAAAGACCGTTGCTGACCTCTGATATTGTTCAAAACTTATGTATTTATATGATTTTGGCAATAATATGAGTAAATTAAATAATATACATATGAAAATGATTAATTATTATATGTATAAATGTATAAGGGAAAAAATGCTGAAATATTCCCATATTATCTTAGTATTATAGAGGAAAGACCGTTGCTGACCTCTGATATTGTTCAAAACTTATGTATTTATATGATTTTGGCAATTATATGAGTAAATAAATAATATACATATGAAAATTATTAATTATTATATGTATAGGGGAAAAAATGCTGAAATATTCCCACATTCTCTTAGTATTATAGAGAAAAGCCATTATAGTGAGAGGGTATAGTAGTGTAAACGACCGGAATTACGACAGAGGGTTCAAAACTACTATAGGTAGGCAGTGGTTGCCGACCTCTCATATTGTTCAAAACTTATGTATTCATATGATTTTGGCAATTATATGAGTAAATTAAATAATATACATATGAAAATTATTAATTATTATATGTATAGGGGAAAAAATGCTGAAATATTCCCACATTCTCTAGTATTATAGAGAAAAGCCATTATAGTGAGAGGGTATAGTAGTGTAAACGACCGGAATTACGACAGAGGGTTCAAAACTACTATAGGTAGGCAGTGGTTGCCGGACCTCTCATATTGTTCAAAACTTATGTATTCATATGATTTTGGCAATTATATGAGTAAATTAAATAATATAATATGAAAATATTAATTATTATATGTATATAAGGGAAAAATGCTGAAAATATCCCACATTCTCTTAGTATAATAGAGAAAAGCCATTTAGTGAGAGGGTATAGTATGTAAACGACCGGAATTACGACAGAGGGTTCAAAAACTACTATAGGTAGGCAGTGGTTGCCGACCTCTCATATTGTTCAAAACTTATGTATTCATATGATTTTGGCAATAATATGAGTAAATTAAATAATATACATATGAAAATGATTAATTATTATATGTATAAGGGGAAAAAATCTGAAAATATCCCACATTCTCTTAGTATTATAGAGAAAAGCCATTATAGTGAGAGGGTATAGTAGTGTAAACGACCGGGAATTACGACAGAGGGTTCAAAAACTACTATAGGTAGGCAGTGGTTGCCGACCTCTCATATTGTTCAAAAACTTATGTATTCATATGATTTTGGCAATAATATGAGTAAATTAAATAATATACATATGAAAATGATTAATTATTATATGTATAAGGGAAAAAATGCTGAAAATATCCCACATTCTCTTAGTATTATAGAGAAAAGCCATTATAGTGAGAGGGTATAGTAGTGTAAACGACCGGAATTACGACAGAGGGTTCAAAAACTACTATAGGTAGGCAGTGGTTGCCGACCTCTCATATTGTTCAAAACTTATGTATTCATATGATTTTGGCAATAATATGAGTAAATTAAATAATATACATATGAAAATGATTAATTATTATATGTATAAGGGAAAAAATGCTGAAAATATCCCACATTCTCTTAGTATTATAGAGAAAAGCCATTATAGTGAGAGGGTATAGTAGTGTAAACGACCGGAATTACGACAGAGGGTTCAAAAACTACTATAGGTAGGCAGTGGTTGCCGACCTCTCATATTGTTCAAAACTTATGTATTCATATGATTTTGGCAATAATATGAGTAAATTAAATAATATACATATGAAAATGATTAATTATTATATGTATAAGGGAAAAAATAATCATATTTATATATGAATAATGGAAAAAAAATGAAATGTTCCTATAATCTCTTAATATATAAGAGAATAGCCCGTATGTTGGGTGGCAAACGGAATTGAAAATACCCGCTTTGAGGACAGCGGGTTCAAAAACTACTATAGGTAGGCAGTGGTTGCCGACCTCCCGCATTATTCGAAATATTTATTTCGGATTATGTTTATATTGGTTACATACAATAAAGTATATTATTATCCGTACAAATTTGTTTCTCAGTTCTATAGAACACGGACTTGGCTCCGCGGATAATAGGAATATACGCTTTATAGATAATATCGTTGAAACAAAAGTCAAGTTTCTATTATATATAGAATAACAAATCGTTTCCATATATTATCGTTAATTTTTGGAGGCAGGCAAATATTAATTTATTACCTGCCGTATAGTTGGATTATTATATCGTTACGGTATAATACAAATATGGATTCTTATGAAAGAAATATAAAATTATATATTAAATGTGGAAATATTATCATATGCGCTTGGTTTTATGTTATATATTACCAGAGATATATATGAAAAGAGATAAATTTTAAATTTATCTTCAAAATGCAAAATGATTTAACTTAATATTTATATTGGTTAAACAAAAATTGTACATGTGTGGATACAATAATTATGTATGTTGGAAATAAAATGATATTTTATAATGAAATATGTATGTATAAAAAGATAAAATTATAGAAATATATATATTACAATAATTAGATGAAATTCTTGTTATATTGGTAAAACAAGTATAAATTAAAAATGAAAATATGGATTACGAATGCTATATAAAAATGGCCGTAATCGAATGGATTTTTTACTTATATATTTAAAATTTACCCCAAAGGCGAAATATTGAATTTTATTCAATATAATAAAATCATGGAATTATATAAAGTGAAAAATCTATATATCTATTATCTATTATATTGCTTATTTCGATTCAAAATATATGAATGGAATATGAAGGAAAAACATTATTCTGGTTGATCCTGCCAGTAGTTATATGCTTGTCTCAAAGATTAAGCCATGCATGTCTAAGTACACACGAATTAAAAGTGAAACCGCAAAAGGCTCATTATATAGTTTATGGTTCCTTAGATCGTTAACAGTTACTTGGATAACTGTGGTTAATTCTAGAGCTAATACATGCAATTAAAACATGAACCTTATGGGACATGTGCTTTTATTAGGCTAAAACCAAGCGATCGCAAGATCGTTATATTGGTTGAACTCTAGATAACATGCAGATCGTATGGTCTTGTACCGACGACAGATCTTTCAAATGTCTGCCCTATCAACTTTTGATGGTAGTATCTAGGACTACCATGGTTGCAACGGGTAAGGGAATCAGGGTTCGATTCCGGAGAGGGAGCCTGAGAAACGGCTACCACATCTAAGGAAGGCAGCAGGCGCGTAAATTACCCCACTCCCAGCTCGGGGAGGTAGTGACGAAAAATAACCAATACAGGACTCATATCCGAGGCCCTGTAATTGGAATGAGTACACTTTAAAATCCTTTAACAAGGACCAATTGGAGGGCAAGTCTGGTGCCAGCAGCCGCGGTAATTCCAGCTCCAATAGCGTATATTAAAGTTGTTGCGGTTAAAACGTTCGTAGTTGAACTTGTGCTTCATACGGGTTAGTACAACTTACAATTGTGGTTAGTACTATACCTTTATGTATGTAAGCGTATTACCGGTGGAGTTTATATGTGATTAAATACTTGTATTTTTTCATATGTTCTCCTATTTAAAAACCTGCACTAGTGCTCTTAAACGAGTGTTATTGTGGGCCGGTACTATTACTTTGAACAAATTAGAGTGCTTAAAGCAGGCTTCAAATGCCTGAATATCTTGTGCATGGGATAATGAAATAAGACCTCTGTTCTGCTTTCATTGGTTTTCAGATCAAGAGGTAATGATTAATAGAAGCAGTTTGGGGCATTAGTATTACGACGCGAGAGGTGAAATTCTTGGACCGTCGTAAGACTAACTTAAGCGAAAGCATTTGCCAAAGATGTTTTCATTAATCAAGAACGAAAGTTAGAGGTTCGAAGGCGATCAGATACCGCCCTAGTTCTAACCATAACGATGCCAGCTAGCAATTGGGTGTAGCTACTTTTATGGCTCTCTCAGTCGCTTCCCGGGAAACCAAAGCTTTTGGGCTCCGGGGGAAGTATGGTTGCAAAGCTGAAACTTAAAGGAATTGACGGAAGGGCACCACCAGGAGTGGAGCCTGCGGCTTAATTTGACTCAACACGGGAAAACTTACCAGGTCCGAACATAAGTGTGTAAGACAGATTGATAGCTCTTTCTCGAATCTATGGGTGGTGGTGCATGGCCGTTCTTAGTTCGTGGAGTGATTTGTCTGGTTAATTCCGATAACGAACGAGACTCAAATATATTAAATAGATATCTTCAGGATTATGGTGCTGAAGCTTATGTAGCCTTCATTCATGGTGGCAGTAAAATGTTTATTGTGTTTGAATGTGTTTATGTAAGTGGAGCCGTACCTGTTGGTTTGTCCCATTATAAGGACACTAGCTTCTTAAATGGACAAATTGCGTCTAGCAATAATGAGATTGAGCAATAACAGGTCTGTGATGCCCTTAGATGTCCTGGGCTGCACGCGCGCTACAATGAAAGTATCAACGTGTATTTCCTAGACCCGAGAGGTCCGGGTAAACCGCTGAACCACTTTCATGCTTGGGATTGTGAACTGAAACTGTCACATGAACTTGGAATTCCCAGTAAGTGTGAGTCATTAACTCGCATTGATTACGTCCCTGCCCTTTTACACAACGCCCGTCGCTACTACCGATTGAATTATTTAGTGAGGTCTCCGGACGTGATCACTGTGACGCCTTGCGTGTTACGGTTGTTTCGCAAAAGTTGACCGAACTTGATTATTTAGAGGAAGTAAAAGTCGTAACAAGGTTTCCGTAGGTGAACCTGCGGAAGGATCATTATTGTATAAATATCCTTATCGTTAATAAACATTTGTTATAATACAAATAAATACAATTTACCAAAATAAAAATATTACAAAATGATTCCACGGAATCAAAAGTTAAAGTCAAAATAAAATGAAGATGGCTTTTATTTATATGTGGGGCTTGGCAACCTCATAAAAAGACTTTAACATTATTAATGTTGTTGTGCGTATTGTGGCAGTACCTACTACAACAATGGCGTTTCTATAAAAACAAATTCTCGAAAATGGAAATCGAAGAAACTGAACAAAATTTAAAGTAGAAGTCGAATTAAAATTAAAATAATTTTGAATGTGGTATTCAAATAAGTGTGTGTGTATATGGACCATAATATACACGCGTTGCGAATATGTATTGTTCATCTATGTTATGAGCATACGTTGGCTAATGCAACAACCTAAAATATACAATGTTTGTACCTGTCATCCATCAGGTTAATGTTTTATATAAATTTTGCAGTATGTGTCACCCAAAATAGCAAAAACCATAACCAGATTTTTATGATACATAATGCTTATATGAAACTAAGACATATCGCAACATTTTATTTTTAGGTATAAAAATAAATTTATTGAAGGAATTGATATATGCCAGTAAAATGGTGTATTTTAATTTCTTTCAATAAAAACAATATTGATATTATATAAAAATGAATTATAAAACTCTAAGCGGTGGATCACTCGGCTCATGGGTCGATGAAGAACGCAGCAAACTGTGCGTCATCGTGTGAACTGCAGACACATGAACATCGACATTTTTGAACGCATATCGCAGTCCATGCTGTTTATGTACTTTAATTAATTTTATAGTGCTGCTTGGACTACATATGGTTGAGGGTTGTAAGACTATGCTAATTAAGGTTTTTATAAATTTTTATAAGCATATGGTATATTATTGGATTAAATAATGATTTTATTCATAATATTAAAAAAGAAATGAAAAACATTATCTCACATTTGGAATGGTGAAAAACGAAGAGAAATATTTTTCTTTTTCCAATCAAATAATACTGAGAAATGTCTAGCATAAAAAATTGAAATATTTTTCATCTAGAATTGTCTCTTATTAATGATTCGGAAAAAGAAAAATCTTGGTTTTGTTATTATTCTTCGTTGGTCGTTAAATGGATAAAAAATAACTTTGCTTACAAGAACTATTGGGAACTATTTATAACGAATTTAATTGATTGTTTTTATCATTTATATATAAAGAATTTATGGCAAAAAAATAGTTATATATACAACCTCAACTCATATGGGACTACCCCCTGAATTTAAGCATATTAATTAGGGGAGGAAAAGAAACTAACAAGGATTTTCTTAGTAGCGGCGAGCGAAAAGAAAACAGTTCAGCACTAAGTCACTTTGTCTATATGGCAAATGTGAGATGCAGTGTATGGAGCGTCAATATTCTAGTATGAGAAATTAATGATTTAAGTCCTTCTTAAATGAGGCCATTTACCCATAGAGGGTGCCAGGCCCGTATAACGTTAATGATTACTAGATGATGTTTCCAAAGAGTCGTGTTGCTTGATAGTGCAGCACTAAGTGGGTGGTAAACTCCATCTAAAACTAAATATAACCATGAGACCGATAGTAAACAAGTACCGTGAGGGAAAGTTGAAAAGAACTCTGAATAGAGAGTTAAACAGTACGTGAAACTGCTTAGAGGTTAAGCCCGATGAACCTGAATATCCGTTATGGAAAATTCATCATTAAAATTGTAATATTTAAATAATATTATTAAGAATAATGTGCATTTTTTCCATATAAGGACATTGTAATCTATTAGCATATCCCAAATTTATCATAAAATATAACTTATAGTTTATTCCAATTAAATTGCTTGCATTTTAACACAGAATAAATGTTATTAATTTGATAAAGTGCTGATAGATTTATATTATTACAGAGCGTTATTTTTCGGAATTATATAATGGCATAATTATCATTGATTTTTGTGTTTATTATATGCTCTTGTATGATTAACAATGCGAAAGATTCAGGATACCTTCGGGACCCGTCTTGAAACACGGACCAAGGAGTCTAACATATGTGCAAGTTATTGGGATGTAAACCTAATAGCGTAATTAACTTGACTAATAATGGGATTAGTTTTTTAGCTATTTATAGCTAATTAACACAATCCCGGGGCGTTCTATATAGTTATGTATAATGTATATTTATATTATTTATGCCTCTAACTGGAACGTACCTTGAGCATATATGCTGTGACCCGAAAGATGGTGAACTATACTTGATCAGGTTGAAGTCAGGGGAAACCCTGATGGAAGACCGAAACAGTTCTGACGTGCAAATCGATTGTCAGAATTGAGTATAGGGGCGAAAGACCAATCGAACCATCTAGTAGCTGGTTCCTTCCGAAGTTTCCCTCAGGATAGCTGGTGCATTTTAATATTATATAAAATAATCTTATCTGGTAAAGCGAATGATTAGAGGCCTTAGGGTCGAAACGATCTTAACCTATTCTCAAACTTTAAATGGGTAAGAACCTTAACTTTCTTGATATGAAGTTCAAGGTTATGATATAATGTGCCCAGTGGGCCACTTTTGGTAAGCAGAACTGGCGCTGTGGGATGAACCAAACGTAATGTTACGGTGCCCAAATTAACAACTCATGCAGATACCATGAAAGGCGTTGGTTGCTTAAAACAGCAGGACGGTGATCATGGAAGTCGAAATCCGCTAAGGAGTGTGTAACAACTCACCTGCCGAAGCAACTAGCCCTTAAAATGGATGGCGCTTAAGTTGTATACCTATACATTACCGCTAAAGTAGATGATTTATATTACTTGTGATATAAATTTTGAAACTTTAGTGAGTAGGAAGGTACAATGGTATGCGTAGAAGTGTTTGGCGTAAGCCTGCATGGAGCTGCCATTGGTACAGATCTTGGTGGTAGTAGCAAATAATCGAATGAGACCTTGGAGGACTGAAGTGGAGAAGGGTTTCGTGTGAACAGTGGTTGATCACGAGTTAGTCGGTCCTAAGTTCAAGGCGAAAGCCGAAAATTTTCAAGTAAAACAAAAATGCCTAACTATATAAACAAAGCGAATATAATACACTTGAATAATTTTGAACGAAAGGGAATACGGTTCCAATTCCGTAACCTGTTGAGTATCCGTTTGTTATTAAATATGGGCCTCGTGCTCATCCTGGCAACAGGAACGACCATAAAGAAGCCGTCGAGAGATATCGGAAGAGTTTTCTTTTCTGTTTTATAGCCGTACTACCATGGAAGTCTTTCGAGAGATATGGTAGATGGGCTAGAAGAGCATGACATATACTGTTGTGTCGATATTTTCTCCTCGGACCTTGAAAATTTATGGTGGGGACACGCAAACTTCTCAACAGGCCGTACCAATATCCGCAGCTGGTCTCCAAGGTGAAGAGTCTCTAGTCGATAGAATAATGTAGGTAAGGGAAGTCGGCAAATTAGATCCGTAACTTCGGGATAAGGATTGGCTCTGAAGATTGAGATAGTCGGGCTTGATTGGGAAACAATAACATGGTTTATGTGCTCGTTCTGGGTAAATAGAGTTTCTAGCATTTATGTTAGTTACTTGTTCCCCGGATAGTTTAGTTACGTAGCCAATTGTGGAACTTTTCTTGCTAAAATTTTTAAGAATACTATTTGGGTTAAACCAATTAGTTCTTATCAATTATAACGATTATCAATTAACAATCAATTCAGAACTGGCACGGACTTGGGGAATCCGACTGTCTAATTAAAACAAAGCATTGTGATGGCCCTAGCGGGTGTTGACACAATGTGATTTCTGCCCAGTGCTCTGAATGTCAAAGTGAAGAAATTCAAGTAAGCGCGGGTCAACGGCGGGAGTAACTATGACTCTCTTAAGGTAGCCAAATGCCTCGTCATCTAATTAGTGACGCGCATGAATGGATTAACGAGATTCCTACTGTCCCTATCTACTATCTAGCGAAACCACAGCCAAGGGAACGGGCTTGGAATAATTAGCGGGGAAAGAAGACCCTTTTGAGCTTGACTCTAATCTGGCAGTGTAAGGAGACATAAGAGGTGTAGAATAAGTGGGAGATATTAGACCTCGGTTTGGTATCGTCAATGAAATACCACTACTCTTATTGTTTCCTTACTTACTTGATTAAATGGAACGTGTATCATTTCCTAGCCATTATACGGATATATTTATTATATCTTATGGTATTGGGTTTTGATGCAAGCTTCTTGATCAAAGTATCACGAGTTTGTTATATAATCGCAAACAAATTCTTTAATAAAACGATGCATTTATGTATTTTTGATTTGAAAATTTGGTATAACTCCAATTACTCAGGTATGATCCAATTCAAGGACATTGCCAGGTAGGGAGTTTGACTGGGGCGGTACATCTCTCAAATAATAACGGGGTGTCCCAAGGCCAGCTCAGTGCGGACAGAAACCACACATAGAGCAAAAGGGCAAATGCTGACTTGATCTCGGTGTTCAGTACACACAGGGACAGCAAAAGCTCGGCCTATCGATCCTTTTGGTTTAAAGAGTTTTTAACAAGAGGTGTCAGAAAAGTTACCATAGGGATAACTGGGCTTGTGGCGGCCAAGCGTTCATAGCGACGTCGCTTTTTGATCCTTCGATGTCGGCTCTTCCTATCATTGTGAAGCAAAATTCACCAAGCGTTGGATTGTTCACCCATGCAAGGGAACGTGAGCTGGGTTTAGACCGTCGTGAGACAGGTTAGTTTTACCCTACTAATGACAAAACGTTGTTGCGACAGCATTCCTGCGTAGTACGAGAGGAACCGCAGGTACGGACCAATGGCACAATACTTGTTCGAGCGAACAGTGGTATGACGCTACGTCCGTTGGATTATGCCTGAACGCCTCTAAGGTCGTATCCGTGCTGGACTGCAATGATAAATAAGGGGCAATTTGCATTGTATGGCTTCTAAACCATTTAAAGTTTATAATTTATTTTATAAACGACAATGGATGTGATGCCAATGTAATTTGTAACATAGTAAATTAGGAGGATCTTCGATCACCTGATGCCGCGCTAGTTACATATAAAAGCATTATTTAATACAATGACAAAGCCTAGAATCAATTGTAAACGACTTTTGTAACAGGCAAGGTGTTGTAAGTGGTTGAGCAGCTGCCATACTGCGATCCACTGAAGCTTATCCTTTGCTTGATGATTCGATAAATAAATGATTTTTCCTGTAGCCAAACAAACACCTCGTCATCAATTTAGTGACGCATATGATATTGTCCCTATCATATAATTTTTGATATAAAGACTTTAAAGAATTATATCAAGTTGCCAAATACCTCGTCATCAATTTAGTGACGCATATGATATTGTCCCTATCATAAAGACTTTAAAGCGTTGCCAAATACCTCGTCATCAATTTAGTGACGCATATGATATTGTCCCTATCATATAATTAATATAAAGACTTTAATGAATTGTGTCAAGTTGCCAAAACACCTCGTCATCAATTTAGTGACGCATATGATATTGTCCCTATCATATAATTTTTGATATAAAGACTTTAAAGAATTATATCAAGTTGCCAAATACTCGTCATCAATTTAGTGACGCATATGATATTGTCCCTATCATATAATTAATATAAAGACTTTAATGAATTGTGTCAAGTTGCCAAACACTCGTCATCAATTTAGTGACGCATATGATATTGTCCCTATCATATAATTTTTGATATAAAAACTTTAAAGAATTGTATCAAGTTGCCAAATACCTCGTCATCAATTTAGTGACGCATATGATATTGTCCCTATCATATAATTAATATAAAGACTTTAATGAATTGTGTCAAGTTGCCAAACACCTCGTCATCAATTTAGTGACGCATATGATATTGTCCCTATCATATAATTTTTGATATAAAGACTTTAAAGAATTATATCAAGTTGCCAAATACCTCGTCATCAATTTAGTGACGCATATGATATTGTCTCTATCATATAATTAATATAAAGACTTTAATGAATTGTGTCAAGTTGCCAAACACCTCGTCATCAATTTAGTGACGCATATGATATTGTCCCTATCATATAATTTTTGATATAAAAACTTTAAAGAATTGTATCAAGTTGCCAAATACCTCGTCATCAATTAGTGACGCATATGATATTGTCCCTATCATATAATTAATATAAGACTTTAATGAATTGTGTCAAGTTGCCAAACACCTCGTCATCAATTTAGTGACGCATATGATATTGTCCCTATCATATAATTTTTGATATAAAAACTTTAAAGAATTGTATCAAGTTGCCAAATACCTCGTCATCAATTTAGTGACGCATATGATATTGTCCCTATCATATAATTAATATAAAGACTTTAATGAATTGTGTCAAGTTGCCAACACCTCGTCATCAATTTAGTGACGCATATATATTGTCCCTATCATATAATTTTGATATAAAGACTTTAAGAATTATATCAAGTTGCCAAAATACCTCGTCATCATTTAGTGACGCATATGATATTGTTCTATCATATAATTAATATAAAGACTTTAATGAATTGTGTCAAGTTGCCAACACCTCGTCATCAATTTAGTGACGCATATGATATTGTCCCTATCATATAATTTTTGATATAAAACTTTAAAGAATTCTATCAAGTTGCCAAATACCTCGTCATCAATTTAGTGACGCATATGATATTGTCTCTATCATATAATTAATATAAAGACTTTAATGAT
>NW_022881341.1:0-20000 GCF_004382145.1 Drosophila mauritiana
TCGGTAAGACTAACTTAAGCGAAAGCATTTGCCAAAGATGTTTTCATTAATCAAGAACGAAAGTTAGAGGTTCGAAGGCGATCAGATACCGCCCTAGTTCTAACCATAAACGATGCCAGCTAGCAATTGGGTGTAGCTACTTTTATGGCTCTCTCAGTCGCTTCCCGGGAAACCAAAGCTTTTGGGCTCCGGGGAAGTATGGTTGCAAAGCTGAAACTTAAAGGAATTGACGGAAGGGCACCACCAGGAGTGGAGCCTGCGGCTTAATTTGACTCAACACGGGAAAACTTACCAGGTCCGAACATAAGTGTGTAAGACAGATTGATAGCTCTTTCTCGAATCTATGGGTGGTGGTGCATGGCCGTTCTTAGTTCGTGGAGTGATTTGTCTGGTTAATTCCGATAACGAACGAGACTCAAATATATTAAATAGATATCTTCAGGATTATGGTGCTGAAGCTTATGTAGCCTTCATTCATGGTGGCAGTAAAATGTTTATTGTGTTTGAATGTGTTTATGTAAGTGGAGCCGTACCTGTTGGTTTGTCCCATTATAAGGACACTAGCTTCTTAAATGGACAAATTGCGTCTAGCAATAATGAGATTGAGCAATAACAGGTCTGTGATGCCCTTAGATGTCCTGGGCTGCACGCGCGCTACAATGAAAGTATCAACGTGTATTTCCTAGACCGAGAGGTCCGGGTAAACCGCTGAACCACTTTCATGCTTGGGATTGTGAACTGAAACTGTTCACATGAACTTGGAATTCCCAGTAAGTGTGAGTCATTAACTCGCATTGATTACGTCCCTGCCCTTTGTACACACCGCCCGTCGCTACTACCGATTGAATTATTTAGTGAGGTCTCCGGACGTGATCACTGTGACGCCTTGCGTGTTACGGTTGTTTCGCAAAAGTTGACCGAACTTGATTATTTAGAGGAAGTAAAAGTCGTAACAAGGTTTCCGTAGGTGAACCTGCGGAAGGATCATTATTGTATAATATCCTTATCGTTAATAAACATTTGTTATAATACAAATAAATACAATTTACCAAAATAAAAATATTACAAAATGATTCCACGGAATCAAAAGTTAAAGTCAAAATAAAATGAAGATGGCTTTTATTTTATATGTGGGGCTTGGCAACCTCATAAAAGACTTTAACATTATTAATGTTGTTGTGCGTATTTGTGGCAGTACCTACTACAACAATGGCGTTTCCTATAAAAACAAATTCTCGAAAATGGAAATCGAAGAACTGAACAAAATTTGAAAGTAGAAGTCGAATTAAAATTAAAATAATTTTGAATGTGGTATTCAAAATAAGTGTGTGTGTATATGGACCATAATATACACGCGTTGCGAATATGTATTGTTCATCTATGTTATGAGCATACGTTGGCTAATGCAACAACCTAAAATATACAATGTTTGTACCTGTCATCCATCAGGTTAATGTTTTATATAAATTTTGCAGTATGTGTCACCCAAAATAGCAAACCATAACCAGATTTTTATGATACATAATGCTTATATGAAACTAAGACATATCGCAACATTTATTTTTAGGTATAAAAATAAATTTATTGAAGGAATTGATATATGCCAGTAAAATGGTGTATTTTTAATTTCTTTCAATAAAAACAATATTGATATTATATAAAAATGAATTATAAAACTCTAAGCGGTGGATCACTCGGCTCATGGGTCGATGAAGAACGCAGCAAACTGTGCGTCATCGTGTGAACTGCAGGACACATGAACATCGACATTTTGAACGCATATCGCAGTCCATGCTGTTATGTACTTTAATTAATTTTATAGTGCTGCTTGGACTACATATGGTTGAGGGTTGTAAGACTATGCTAATTAAGTTGTTTATAAATTTTTTATAAGCATATGGTATATTATTGGATTAAATAATGATTTTATTCATAATATTAAAAAAGAAATGAAAAACATTATCTCACATTTGAATGTGAAAAACGAAGAGAAATATTTTCTTTTTCAATCAAATAATACTGAGAAATGTCTAGCATAAAAAATTGAAATATTTTTCATCTAGAATTGTCTCTTATTAATGATTCGGAAAAAGAAAAATCTTGGTTTTGTTATTATTCTTCGTTGGTTCGTTAAATGGATAAAAAAAACTTTGCTTTACAAGAACTATTGGAACTATTTATAACGAATTTAATTGATTGTTTTATCATTTATATATAAAGAATTTATGGCAAAAAATAGTTATATATACAACCTCAACTCATATGGGACTACCCCTGAATTTAAGCATATTAATTAGGGGAGGAAAAGAAACTAACAAGGATTTTCTTAGTAGCGGCGAGCGAAAAGAAAACAGTTCAGCACTAAGTCACTTTGTCTATATGGCAAATGTGAGATGCAGTGTATGGAGCGTCAATATTCTAGTATGAGAAATTAATGATTTAAGTCCTTCTTAAATGAGGCCATTTACCCATAGAGGGTGCCAGGCCCGTATAACGTTAATGATTACTAGATGATGTTTCCAAAGAGTCGTGTTGCTTGATAGTGCAGCACTAAGTGGGTGGTAAACTCCATCTAAAACTAAATATAACCATGAGACCGATAGTAAACAAGTACCGTGAGGGAAAGTTGAAAAGAACTCTGAATAGAGAGTTAAACAGTACGTGAAACTGCTTAGAGGTTAAGCCCGATGAACCTGAATATCCGTTATGGAAAATTCATCATTAAAATTGTAATATTTAAATAATATTATTAAGAATAATGTGCATTTTTTCCATAAAGGACATTGTAATCTATTAGCATATCCCAAATTTATCATAAAATATAACTTATAGTTTATTCCAATTAAATTGCTTGCATTTTAAACAGAATAAATGTTATTAATTTGATAAAGTGCTGATAGATTTATATTATTACAGAGCGTTAATTTTTCGGAATTATATAATGGCATAATTATCATTGATTTTTGTGTTTATTATATGCTCTTGTATGATTAACAATGCGAAAGATTCAGGATACCTTCGGGACCCGTCTTGAAACACGGACCAAGGAGTCTAACATATGTGCAAGTTATTGGGATGTAAACCTAATAGCGTAATTAACTTGACTAATAATGGGATTAGTTTTTTAGCTATTTATAGCTAATTAACACAATCCCGGGGCGTTCTATATAGTTATGTATAATGTATATTTATATTATTTATGCCTCTAACTGGAACGTACCTTGAGCATATATGCTGTGACCCGAAAGATGGTGAACTATACTTGATCAGGTTGAAGTCAGGGGAAACCCTGATGGAAGACCGAAACAGTTCTGACGTGCAAATCGATTGTCAGAAATTGAGTATAGGGGCGAAAGACCAATCGAACCATCTAGTAGCTGGTTCCTTCCGAGGGAAGGTACAATGGTATGCGTAGAAGTGTTTGGCGTAAGCCTGCATGGAGCTGCCATTGGTACAGATCTTGGTGGTAGTAGCAAATAATCGAATGAGACCTTGGAGGACTGAAGTGGAGAAGGGTTTCGTGTGAACAGTGGTTGATCACGAGTTAGTCGGTCCTAAGTTCAAGCGAAAGCCGAAAATTTTCAAGTAAAACAAAAATGCTAACTATATAAACAAAGCGAATATAATACACTTGAATAATTTTGAACGAAGGGGAATACGGTTCCAATTCCGTAACCTGTTGAGTATCCGTTTGTTATTAAATATGGGCCTCGTGCTCATCCTGGCAACAGGAACGACCATAAAGAAGCCGTCGAGAGATATCGGAAGAGTTTCTTTTCTGTTTTATAGCCGTACTACCATGGAAGTCTTTCGCAGAGAGATATGGTAGATGGGCTAGAAGAGCATGACATATACTGTTGTGTCGATATTTTCTCCTCGGACCTTGAAAATTTATGGTGGGGACACGCAAACTTCTCAACAGGCCGTACCAATATCCGCAGCTGGTCTCCAAGGTGAAGAGTCTCTAGTCGATAGAATAATGTAGGTAAGGGAAGTCGGCAAATTAGATCCGTAACTTCGGGATAAGGATTGGCTCTGAAGATTGAGATAGTCGGGCTTGATTGGGAAACAATAACATGGTTTCTCGTTCTGGGTAAATAGAGTTTCTAGCATTTATGTAGTTTTTGTTCCGGATAGTTTAGTTACGTAGCTTGTGGAACTTTCTTGCTAAAATTTTTAAGAATACTATTTGGGTTAAACCAATTAGTTTATCAATTATAACGATTATCAATTAACAATCAATTCAGAACTGGCACGGACTTGGGGAATCCGACTGTCTAATTAAAACAAAGCATTGTGATGGCCCTAGCGGGTGTTGACACAATGTGATTTCTGCCCAGTGCTCTGAATGTCAAAGTGAAAGAAATTCAAGTAAGCGCGGGTCAACGGCGGGAGTAACTATGACTCTCTTAAGGTAGCCAAATGCCTCGTCATCTAATTAGTGACGCGCATGAATGGATTAACGAGATTCCTACTGTCCCTATCTACTATCTAGCGAAACCACAGCCAAGGGAACGGGCTTGGAATAATTAGCGGGGAAAGAAGACCCTTTTGAGCTTGACTCTAATCTGGCAGTGTAAGGAGACATAAGAGGTGTAGAATAAGTGGGAGATATTAGACCTCGGTTTGGTATCGTCAATGAAATACCACTACTCTTATTGTTTCCTTACTTACTTGATTAAATGGAACGTGTATCATTTCCTAGCCATTATACGGATATATTTATTATATCTTATGGTATTGGGTTTTGATGCAAGCTTCTTGATCAAAGTATCACGAGTTTGTTATATAATCGCAAACAAATTCTTTAATAAAACGATGCATTTATGTATTTTTGATTTGAAAATTTGGTATAACTCCAATTACTCAGGTATGATCCAATTCAAGGACATTGCCAGGTAGGGAGTTTGACTGGGGCGGTACATCTCTCAAATAATAACGGAGGTGTCCCAAGGCCAGCTCAGTGCGGACAGAAACCACACATAGAGCAAAAGGGCAAATGCTGACTTGATCTCGGTGTTCAGTACACACAGGGACAGCAAAAGCTCGGCCTATCGATCCTTTTGGTTTAAAGAGTTTTTAACAAGAGGTGTCAGAAAAGTTACCATAGGGATAACTGGCTTGTGGCGGCCAAGCGTTCATAGCGACGTCGCTTTTTGATCCTTCGATGTCGGCTCTTCCTATCATTGTGAAGCAAAATTCACCAAGCGTTGGATTGTTCACCCATGCAAGGGAACGTGAGCTGGGTTTAGACCGTCGTGAGACAGGTTAGTTTTACCCTACTAATGACAAAACGTTGTTGCGACAGCATTCCTGCGTAGTACGAGAGGAACCGCAGGTACGGACCAATGGCACAATACTTGTTCGAGCGAACAGTGGTATGACGCTACGTCCGTTGGATTATGCCTGAACGCCTCTAAGGTCGTATCCGTGCTGGACTGCAATGATAAATAAGGGGCAATTTGCATTGTATGGCTTCTAAACCATTTAAAGTTTATAATTTATTTTATAAACGACAATGGATGTGATGCCAATGTAATTTGTAACATAGTAAATTAGGAGGATCTTCGATCACCTGATGCCGCGCTAGTTACATATAAAAGCATTATTTAATACAATGACAAAGCCTAGAATCAATTGTAAACGACTTTTGTAACAGGCAAGGTGTTGTAAGTGGTTGAGCAGCTGCCATACTGCGATCCACTGAAGCTTATCCTTTGCTTGATGATTCGATAAATAAATGATTTTTCCTGTAGCCAAACAAACACCTCGTCATCAATTTAGTGACGCATATGATATTGTCCCTATCATATAATTTTTGATATAAAGACTTTAAAGAATTATATCAAGTTGCCAAATACCTCGTCATCAATTTAGTGACGCATATGATATTGTCCCTATCGTATAATTTTTGATATAAAGACTTTAAAGAATTCTATCACGTTGCCAATGACCAAGTTGCGTCATCAATTTGTGAGTTGACGCATATGATATATATTTAATATAATATATAAAACTTTAAAGACTTTAATGAATTGTGTCAAGTTGCCAAACACCTCGTCATCAATTTAGTGACGCATATGATATTGTCCCTATCATATAATTTTTGATATATTTAAAGAATTGTATCAAGTTGCCAAATACCTCGTCATCAATTTAGTGACGCATATGATATTGTCCCTATCATATAATTAATATAAAGACTTTAATGAATTGTGTCAAGTTGCCAAACACCTCGTCATCAATTTAGTGACGCATATGATATTGTCCCTATCATATAATTTTTGATATAAAGACTTTAAAGAATTGTATCAAGTTGCCAAATACCTCGTCATCAATTTAGTGACGCATATGATATTGTCCTATCATATAATTAATATAAAGACTTTAATGAATTGTGTCAAGTTGCCAAACACCTCGTCATCAATTTAGTGACGCATATGATATTGTCCCTATCATATAATTTTTGATATAAAACTTTAAAGAATTGTATCAATTTAGTGACGCATATGATATTGTCCCTATCATATACCAAGTTGCCAAACACCTCGTCATCAATTTAGTGACGCATATGATATTGTCCCTATCATATAATTAATATAAAGACTTTAATGAATTGTGTCAAGTTGCCAAACACCTCGTCATCAATTTAGTGACGCATATGATATTGTCCCTATCATATAATTTTTGATATAAAACTTTAAAGAATTGTATCAAGTTGCCAAATACCTCGTCATCAATTTAGTGACGCATATGATATTGTCCCTATCATATAATTAATATAAAGACTTTAATGAATTGTGTCAAGTTGCCAAACACCTCGTCATCAATTTAGTGACGCATATGATATTGTCCCTATCATATAATTTTGATATAAAGACTTTAAAGAATTATATCAAGTTGCCAAATACCTCGTCATCAATTTAGTGACGCATATGATATTGTCATCATATAATTAATATAAAGACTTTAATGAATTGTGTCAAGTTGCCAAACACCTCGTCATCAATTTAGTGACGCATATGATATTGTCCCTATCATATAATTTTTGATATAAAGACTTTAAAGAATTCTATCAAGTTGCCAAATACCTCGTCATCAATTTAGTGACGCATATGATATTGTCTCTATCATATAATTAATATAAAGACTTTAATGATTTGTGTCACGTTGCCAAACACCTCGTCATCAATTTAGTGACGCATATGATATTGTCCCTATCATATAATTAATATAAAGACTTTTTAAAGAATTGTATCAAGTTGCAAACACCTCGTCATCAACTACTATATTATGGTTGCGCCGACCTCTCATATTGTATTCTCTTATGTCTTCATAGGATTTTGGCAATTATACGAGTAAATTAAATAATATACATATGAAAATGATTAATTATTATATGTATAAGGGAAAAAATGCTGAAATATTCCCATATTATCTTAGTATTATAGAGGAAAGACCGTTGCCGACCTCTGATATTGTTCAAAACTTATGTATTTATATGATTTTGGCAATTATATGAGTAAATTAAATAATATACATATAAAATGATTAAATATTATATGTATAAATGTATAAAGGAAAAAATGATGAAATATTCCCACATTATCTTAGTATTATAGAGGAAAGACCGTTGCTGACCTCTGATATTGTTCAAAACTTATGTATTTATATGATTTTGGCAATAATATGAGTAAATTAAATAATATACATATGAAAATGATTAATTATTATATGTATAAATGTATAAGGGAAAAAATGCTGAAATATATTCCCATATTATCTTAGTATTATAGAGAAGAGAAGTTTGCTGACCTCTATTTGTTCAAAACTTATGTATTTATATGATTTTGGCAATTATATGAGTAAATTAAATAATATACATATGAAAATTATTAATTATTATATGTATAGGGGAAAAAATGCTGAAATATTCCCACATTCTCTTAGTATTATAGAGAAAAGCCATTATAGTGAGAGGGTATAGTAGTGTAAACGACCGGAATTACGACAGAGGGTTCAAAAACTACTATAGGTAGGCAGTGGTTGCCGACCTCTCATATTGTTCAAAACTTATGTATTCATATGATTTTGGCAATTATATGAGTAAATTAAATAATATACATATGAAAATTATTAATTATTATATGTATAAGGGAAAAAATGCTGAAATATTCCACATTCTCTTAGTATTATAGAAAAAGCCATTATAGTGAGAGGGTATAGTAGTGTAAACGACCGGAATTACGACAGAGGGTTCAAAAACTACTATAGGTAGGCAGTGGTTGCCGACCTCTCATATTGTTCAAAACTTATGTATTCATATGATTTTGGCAATTAATATGAGTAAATTAAATAATATACATATGAAAATTATTAATTATTATATGTATAAGGGAAAAAATGCTGAAAATATCCCACATTCTCTTAGTATTATAGAGAAAAGCCATTATAGTGAGAGGGTATAGTAGTGTAAACGACCGGAATTACGACAGAGGGTTCAAAAAAACTACTATAGGTAGGCAGTGGTTGCCGACCTCTCATATTGTTCAAAACTTATGTATTCATATGATTTTGGCAATAATATGAGTAAATTAAATAATATACATATGAAAATGATTAATTATTATATGTATAAGGAAAAAAAATGCTGAAAATATCCCACATTCTCTAGTAGTATAGAGAGAAAGCCATTATAGTGAGAGGGTATAGTAGTGTAAACGACCGGAATTACGACAGAGGGTTCAAAAACTACTATAGGTAGGCAGTGGTTGCCGACCTCTCATATTGTTCAAAACTTATGTATTCATATGATTTTGGCAATAATATGAGTAAATTAAATAATATACATATGAAAATGATTAATTATTATATGTATAAGGGAAAAAATGCTGAAAATATCCCACATTCTCTTAGTATTATAGAGAAAAGCCATTATAGTGAGAGGGTATAGTAGTGTAAACGACCGGAATTACGACAGAGGGTTCAAAAACTACTATAGGTAGGCAGTGGTTGCCGACCTCTCATATTGTTCAAAACTTATGTATTCATATGATTTTGGCAATAATATGAGTAAATTAAATAATATACATATGAAAATGATTAATTATTATATGTATAAGGGAAAAAATGCTGAAAATATCCCACATTCTCTTAGTATTATAGAGAAAAGCCATTATAGTGAGAGGGTATAGTAGTGTAAACGACCGGAATTACGACAGAGGGTTCAAAAACTACTATAGGTAGGCAGTGGTTGCCGACCTCTCATATTGTTCAAAACTTATGTATTCATATGATTTTGGCAATAATATGAGTAAATTAAATAATATACATATGAAAATGATTAATTATTATATGTATAAGGGAAAAAATAATGGAAAAAAATATGAATATGTTGAAAAAAATAATCTCAAATATTGTTCCTATAGAGAATAGCCCCCGTATGTTGGGTGGCAAACGGAATTGAAAATACCCGCTTTGAGGACAGCGGGTTCAAAAACTACTATAGGTAGGCAGTGGTTGCCGACCTCCCGCATTATTCGAAATATTTATTTCGGATTATGTTTATATTGGTTACATACAATAAAGTATATTATTATCCGTACAAATTTGTTTCTCAGTTCTATAGAACACGGGACTTGGCTCCGCGGATAATAGGAATATACGCTTTATAGATAATATCGTTGAAACAAAAGTCAAGTTTCTATTATATATAGAATAACAAATCGTTTCCATATATTATCGTTAATTTTTGGAGGCAGGCAAATATTAATTTATTACCTGCCGTATAGTTGGATTATTATATCGTTACGGTATAATACAAATATGGATTCTTATGAAAGAAATATAAAATTATATATTAAATGTGGAAATATTATCATATGCGCTTGGTTTTATGTTATATATTACCAGAGATATATATGAAAAGAGATAAATTTTAAATTTATCTTCAAAATGCAAATGATTTAACTTAATATTTATATTGGTTAAACAAAAATTGTACATGTGTGGATACAATAATTATGTATGTTGGAAATAAAATGATATTTTATAATGAAATATGTATGTATAAAAAGATAAAATTATAGAAATATATATATTACAATAATTAGATGAAATTCTTGTTATATTGGTAAAACAAGTATAAATTAAAAATGAAAATATGGATTACGAATGCTATATAAAAATGGCCGTAATCGAATGGATTTTTTTACTTATATATTTAAAATTTTACCCAAAGGCGAAATATTGAATTTTATTCAATATAATAAAAATCATGGAATTATATAAAGTGAAAAATCTATATATCTATATATCTATTATATTGCTTATTTCGATTCAAAATATATGAATGGAATATGAAGGAAAAACATTATTCTGGTTGATCCTGCCAGTAGTTATATGCTTGTCTCAAAGATTAAGCCATGCATGTCTAAGTACACACGAATTAAAAGTGAAACCGCAAAAGGCTCATTATATCAGTTATGGTTCCTTAGATCGTTAACAGTTACTTGGATAACTGTGGTAATTCTAGAGCTAATACATGCAATTAAAACATGAACCTTATGGGACATGTGCTTTTATTAGGCTAAAACCAAGCGATCGCAAGATCGTTATATTGGTTGAACTCTAGATAACATGCAGATCGTATGGTCTTGTACCGACGACAGATCTTTCAAATGTCTGCCCTATCAACTTTTGATGGTAGTATCTAGGACTACCATGGTTGCAACGGGTAACGGGGAATCAGGGTTCGATTCCGGAGAGGGAGCCTGAGAAACGGCTACCACATCTAAGGAAGGCAGCAGGCGCGTAAATTACCCACTCCCAGCTCGGGGAGGTAGTGACGAAAAATAACAATACAGGACTCATATCCGAGGCCCTGTAATTGGAATGAGTACACTTTAAATCCTTTAACAAGGACCAATTGGAGGGCAAGTCTGGTGCCAGCAGCCGCGGTAATTCCAGCTCCAATAGCGTATATTAAAGTTGTTGCGGTTAAAACGTTCGTAGTTGAACTTGTGCTTCATACGGGTAGTACAACTTACAATTGTGGTTAGTACTATACCTTTATGTATGTAAGCGTATTACCGGTGGAGTTCTTATATGTGATTAAATACTTGTATTTTTTCATATGTTCCTCCTATTTAAAAACCTGCACTAGTGCTCTTAAACGAGTGTTATTGTGGGCCGGTACTATTACTTTGAACAAATTAGAGTGCTTAAAGCAGGCTTCAAATGCCTGAATATTCTGTGCATGGGATAATGAAATAAGACCTCTGTTCTGCTTTCATTGGTTTTCAGATCAAGAGGTAATGATTAATAGAAGCAGTTTGGGGGCATTAGTATTACGACGCGAGAGGTGAAATTCTTGGACCGTCGTAAGACTAACTTAAGCGAAAGCATTTGCCAAAGATGTTTTCATTAATCAAGAACGAAAGTTAGAGGTTCGAAGGCGATCAGATACCGCCCTAGTTCTAACCATAAACGATGCCAGCTAGCAATTGGGTGTAGCTACTTTTATGGCTCTCTCAGTCGCTTCCCGGGAAACCAAAGCTTTTGGGCTCCGGGGGAAGTATGGTTGCAAAGCTGAAACTTAAAGGAATTGACGGAAGGGCACCACCAGGAGTGGAGCCTGCGGCTTAATTTGACTCAACACGGGAAAACTTACCAGGTCCGAACATAAGTGTGTAAGACAGATTGATAGCTCTTTCTCGAATCTATGGGTGGTGGTGCATGGCCGTTCTTAGTTCGTGGAGTGATTTGTCTGGTTAATTCCGATAACGAACGAGACTCAAATATATTAAATAGATATCTTCAGGATTATGGTGCTGAAGCTTATGTAGCCTTCATTCATGGTGGCAGTAAAATGTTTATTGTGTTTGAATGTGTTTATGTAAGTGGAGCCGTACCTGTTGGTTTGTCCCATTATAAGGACACTAGCTTCTTAAATGGACAAATTGCGTCTAGCAATAATGAGATTGAGCAATAACAGGTCTGTGATGCCCTTAGATGTCCTGGGCTGCACGCGCGCTACAATGAAAGTATCAACGTGTATTTCCTAGACCGAGAGGTCCGGTAAACCGCTGAACCACTTTCATGCTTGGGATTGAACTGAAACTGTTCACATGAACTTGGAATTCCCAGTAAGTGTGAGTCATTAACTCGCATTGATTACGTCCCTGCCCTTTGTACACACCGCCCGTCGCTACTACCGATTGAATTATTTAGTGAGGTCTCCGGACGTGATCACTGTGACGCCTTGCGTGTTACGGTTGTTTCGCAAAAGTTGACCGAACTTGATTATTTAGAGGAAGTAAAAGTCGTAACAAGGTTTCCGTAGGTGAACCTGCGGAAGGATCATTATTGTATAATATCCTTATCGTTAATAAACATTTGTTATAATACAAATAAATACAATTTACCAAAATAAAAATATTACAAAATGATTCCACGGAATCAAAAGTTAAAGTCAAAATAAAATGAAGATGGCTTTTATTTTATATGTGGGGCTTGGCAACCTCATAAAAAGACTTTAACATTATTAATGTTGTTGTGCGTATTTGTGGCAGTACCTACTACAACAATGGCGTTTCCTATAAAAACAAATTCTCGAAAATGGAAATCGAAGAAACTGAACAAAATTTGAAAGTAGAAGTCGAATTAAAATTAAAATAATTTTGAATGTGGTATTCAAAATAAGTGTGTGTGTATATGGACCATAATATACACGCGTTGCGAATATGTATTGTTCATCTATGTTATGAGCATACGTTGGCTAATGCAACAACCTAAAATATACAATGTTTGTACCTGTCATCCATCAGGTTAATGTTTTATATAAATTTTGCAGTATGTGTCACCCAAAATAGCAAACCATAACCAGATTTTTATGATACATAATGCTTATATGAAACTAAGACATATCGCAACATTTATTTTTAGGTATAAAAATAAATTTATTGAAGGAATTGATATGCCAGTAAAATGGTGTATTTTTAATTTCTTTCAATAAAAAACAATATTGATATTATATAAAAATGAATTATAAAACTCTAAGCGGTGGATCACTCGGCTCATGGGTCGATGAAGAACGCAGCAAACTGTGCGTCATCGTGTGAACTGCAGGACACATGAACATCGACATTTTGAACGCATATCGCAGTCCATGCTGTTATGTACTTTAATTAATTTTATAGTGCTGCTTGGACTACATATGGTTGAGGGTTGTAAGACTATGCTAATTAAGTTGTTTATAAATTTTTTATAAGCATATGGTATATTATTGGATTAAATAATGATTTTATTCATAATATTAAAAAAGAAATGAAAAACATTATCTCACATTTGAATGTGAAAAACGAAGAGAAATATTTTCTTTTTCAATCAAATAATACTGAGAAATGTCTAGCATAAAAAATTGAAATATTTTTCATCTAGAATTGTCTCTTATTAATGATTCGGAAAAAGAAAAATCTTGGTTTTGTTATTATTCTTCGTTGGTTCGTTAAATGGATAAAAAATAACTTTGCTTACAAGAACTATTGGAACTATTTATAACGAATTTAATTGATTGTTTTATCATTTATATATAAAGAATTTATGGCAAAAAATAGTTATATATACAACCTCAACTCATATGGGACTACCCCCTGAATTTAAGCATATTAATTAGGGGAGGAAAAGAAACTAACAAGGATTTTCTTAGTAGCGGCGAGCGAAAAGAAAACAGTTCAGCACTAAGTCACTTTGTCTATATGGCAAATGTGAGATGCAGTGTATGGAGCGTCAATATTCTAGTATGAGAAATTAATGATTTAAGTCCTTCTTAAATGAGGCCATTTACCCATAGAGGGTGCCAGGCCCGTATAACGTTAATGATTACTAGATGATGTTTCCAAAGAGTCGTGTTGCTTGATAGTGCAGCACTAAGTGGGTGGTAAACTCCATCTAAAACTAAATATAACCATGAGACCGATAGTAAACAAGTACCGTGAGGGAAAGTTGAAAAGAACTCTGAATAGAGAGTTAAACAGTACGTGAAACTGCTTAGAGGTTAAGCCCGATGAACCTGAATATCCGTTATGGAAAATTCATCATTAAAATTGTAATATTTAAATAATTATTAAGAATAATGTGCATTTTTTCCATATAAGGACATTGTAATCTATTAGCATATCCCAAATTTATCATAAAATATAACTTATAGTTTATTCCAATTAAATTGCTTGCATTTTAACACAGAATAAATGTTATTAATTTGATAAAGTGCTGATAGATTTATATTTATTACAGAGCGTTAATTTTTCGGAATTATATAATGGCATAATTATCATTGATTTTTGTGTTTATTATATGCTCTTGTATGATTAACAATGCGAAAGATTCAGGATACCTTCGGGACCCGTCTTGAAACACGGACCAAGGAGTCTAACATATGTGCAAGTTATTGGGATGTAAACCTAATAGCGTAATTAACTTGACTAATAATGGGATTAGTTTTTTAGCTATTTATAGCTAATTAACACAATCCCGGGGCGTTCTATATAGTTATGTATAATGTATATTTATATTATTTATGCCTCTAACTGGAACGTACCTTGAGCATATATGCTGTGACCCGAAAGATGGTGAACTATACTTGATCAGGTTGAAGTCAGGGGAAACCCTGATGGAAGACCGAAACAGTTCTGACGTGCAAATCGATTGTCAGAATTGAGTATAGGGGCGAAAGACCAATCGAACCATCTAGTAGCTGGTTCCTTCCGAAGTTTCCCTCAGGATAGCTGGTGCATTTTAATATTATATAAAATAATCTTATCTGGTAAAGCGAATGATTAGAGGCCTTAGGGTCGAAACGATCTTAACCTATTCTCAAACTTTAAATGGGTAAGAACCTTAACTTTCTTGATATGAAGTTCAAGGTTATGATATAATGTGCCCAGTGGGCCACTTTTGGTAAGCAGAACTGGCGCTGTGGGATGAACCAAACGTAATGTTACGGTGCCCAAATTAACAACTCATGCAGATACCATGAAAGGCGTTGGTTGCTTAAAACAGCAGGACGGTGATCATGGAAGTCGAAATCCGCTAAGGAGTGTGTAACAACTCACCTGCCGAAGCAACTAGCCCTTAAAATGGATGGCGCTTAAGTTGTATACCTATACATTACCGCTAAAGTAGATGATTTATATTACTTGTGATATAAATTTTGAAACTTTAGTGAGTAGGAAGGTACAATGGTATGCGTAGAAGTGTTTGGCGTAAGCCTGCATGGAGCTGCCATTGGTACAGATCTTGGTGGTAGTAGCAAATAATCGAATGAGACCTTGGAGGACTGAAGTGGAGAAGGGTTTCGTGTGAACAGTGGTTGATCACGAGTTAGTCGGTCCTAAGTTCAAGGCGAAAGCCGAAAATTTTCAAGTAAAACAAAAATGCCTAACTATATAAACAAAGCGAATATAATACACTTGAATAATTTTGAACGAAAGGGAATACGGTTCCAATTCCGTAACCTGTTGAGTATCCGTTTGTTATTAAATATGGGCCTCGTGCTCATCCTGGCAACAGGAACGACCATAAAGAAGCCGTCGAGAGATATCGGAAGAGTTTTCTTTTCTGTTTTATAGCCGTACTACCATGGAAGTCTTTCGCAGAGAGATATGGTAGATGGGCTAGAAGAGCATGACATATACTGTTGTGTCGATATTTTCTCCTCGGACCTTGAAAATTTATGGTGGGGACACGCAAACTTCTCAACAGGCCGTACCAATATCCGCAGCTGGTCTCCAAGGTGAAGAGTCTCTAGTCGATAGAATAATGTAGGTAAGGGAAGTCGGCAAATTAGATCCGTAACTTCGGGATAAGGATTGGCTCTGAAGATTGAGATAGTCGGGCTTGATTGGGAAACAATAACATGGTTTATGTGCTCGTTCTGGGTAAATAGAGTTTCTAGCATTTATGTTAGTTACTTGTTCCCGGATAGTTTAGTTACGTAGCCAATTGTGGAACTTTCTTGCTAAAATTTTTAAGAATACTATTTGGGTTAAACCAATTAGTTCTTATCAATTATAACGATTATCAATTAACAATCAATTCAGAACTGGCACGGACTTGGGGAATCCGACTGTCTAATTAAAACAAAGCATTGTGATGGCCCTAGCGGGTGTTGACACAATGTGATTTCTGCCCAGTGCTCTGAATGTCAAAGTGAAGAAATTCAAGTAAGCGCGGGTCAACGGCGGGAGTAACTATGACTCTCTTAAGGTAGCCAAATGCCTCGTCATCTAATTAGTGACGCGCATGAATGGATTAACGAGATTCCTACTGTCCCTATCTACTATCTAGCGAAACCACAGCCAAGGGAACGGGCTTGGAATAATTAGCGGGGAAAGAAGACCCTTTTGAGCTTGACTCTAATCTGGCAGTGTAAGGAGACATAAGAGGTGTAGAATAAGTGGGAGATATTAGACCTCGGTTTGGTATCGTCAATGAAATACCACTACTCTTATTGTTTCCTTACTTACTTGATTAAATGGAACGTGTATCATTTCCTAGCATTATACGGATATATTTATTATATCTTATGGTATTGGGTTTTGATGCAAGCTTCTTGATCAAAGTATCACGAGTTTGTTATATAATCGCAAACAAATTCTTTAATAAAACGATGCATTTATGTATTTTTGATTTGAAAATTTGGTATAACTCCAATTACTCAGGTATGATCCAATTCAAGGACATTGCCAGGTAGGGAGTTTGACTGGGGCGGTACATCTCTCAAATAATAACGGAGGTGTCCCAAGGCCAGCTCAGTGCGGACAGAAACCACACATAGAGCAAAAGGGCAAATGCTGACTTGATCTCGGTGTTCAGTACACACAGGGACAGCAAAAGCTCGGCCTATCGATCCTTTTGGTTTAAAGAGTTTTTAACAAGAGGTGTCAGAAAAGTTACCATAGGGATAACTGGCTTGTGGCGGCCAAGCGTTCATAGCGACGTCGCTTTTTGATCCTTCGATGTCGGCTCTTCCTATCATTGTGAAGCAAAATTCACCAAGCGTTGGATTGTTCACCCATGCAAGGGAACGTGAGCTGGGTTTAGACCGTCGTGAGACAGGTTAGTTTTACCCTACTAATGACAAAACGTTGTTGCGACAGCATTCCTGCGTAGTACGAGAGGAACCGCAGGTACGGACCAATGGCACAATACTTGTTCGAGCGAACAGTGGTATGACGCTACGTCCGTTGGATTATGCCTGAACGCCTCTAAGGTCGTATCCGTGCTGGACTGCAATGATAAATAAGGGGCAATTTGCATTGTATGGCTTCTAAACCATTTAAAGTTTATAATTTATTTTATAACGACAATGGATGTGATGCCAATGTAATTTGTAACATAGTAAATTAGGAGGATCTTCGATCACCTGATGCCGCGCTAGTTACATATAAAAGCATTATTTAATACAATGACAAAGCCTAGAATCAATTGTAAACGACTTTTGTAACAGGCAAGGTGTTGTAAGTGGTTGAGCAGCTGCCATACTGCGATCCACTGAAGCTTATCCTTTGCTTGATGATTCGATAAATAAATGATTTTTCCTGTAGCCAAACAAACACCTCGTCATCAATTTAGTGACGCATATGATATTGTCCCTATCATATAATTTTTGATATAAAGACTTTAAAGAATTATATCAAGTTGCCAAATACCTCGTCATCAATTTAGTGACGCATATGATATTGTCCCTATCGTATAATTTTTGATATAAAGACTTTAAAGAATTCTATCACGTTGCCAAATACCTCGTCATCAATTTAGTGACGCATATGATATTGTCCCTATCATATAATTAATATAAAGACTTTAATGAATTGTGTCAAGTTGCCAAACACCTCGTCATCAATTTAGTGACGCATATGATATTGTCCCTATCATATAATTTTTGATATAAAACTTTAAAGAATTGTATCAAGTTGCCAAATACCTCGTCATCAATTTAGTGACGCATATGATATTGTCCCTATCATATAATTAATATAAAGACTTTAATGAATTGTGTCAAGTTGCCAATCGTCATCAATTTAGTGACGCATATGATATTGTCCCTATCATATAATTTTTGATATAAAGACTTTAAAGAATTATATCAAGTTGCCAAATACCTCGTCATCAATTTAGTGACGCATATGATATTGTCCTATCATATAATTAATATAAAGACTTTAATGAATTGTGTCAAGTTGCCAAACACCTCGTCATCAATTTAGTGACGCATATGATATTGTCCCTATCATATAATTTTTGATATAAAAACTTTAAAGAATTGTATCAAGTTGCCAAATACCTCGTCATCAATTTAGTGACGCATATGATATTGTCCTATCATATAATTAATATAAAGACTTTAATGAATTGTGTCAAGTTGCCAAACACCTCGTCATCAATTTAGTGACGCATATGATATTGTCCCTATCATATAATTTTGATATAAAGACTTTAAAGAATTCTATCAAGTTGCCAAATACCTCGTCATCAATTTAGTGACGCATATGATATTGTCTCTATCATATAATTAATATAAAGACTTTAATGATTTGTGTCACGTTGCCAAACACCTCGTCATCAATTTAGTGACGCATATGATATTGTCCCTATCATATAATTAATATAAAGACTTTTTAAAGAATTGTATCAAGTTGCCAAACACCTCGTCATCAACTACTATATTATGGTTGCGCCGACCTCTCATATTGTATTCTCTTATGTCTTCATAGGATTTTGGCAATTATACGAGTAAATTAAATAATATACATATGAAAATGATTAATTATTATATGTATAAGGGAAAAAATGCTGAAATATTCCCATATTATCTTAGTATTATAGAGGAAAGACCGTTGCCGACCTCTGATATTGTTCAAAACTTATGTATTTATATGATTTTGGCAATTATATGAGTAAATTAAATAATATACATATAAAATGATTAAATATTATATGTATAAATGTATAAAGGAAAAAATGATGAAATATTCCCACATTATCTTAGTATTATAGAGGAAAGACCGTTGCTGACCTCTGATATTGTTCAAAACTTATGTATTTATATGATTTTGGCAATAATATGAGTAAATTAAATAATATACATATGAAAATGATTAATTATTATATGTATAAATGTATAAGGGAAAAAATGCTGAAAATATTCCCATATTATCTTAGTATTATAGAGGAAAGACCGTTGCTGACCTCTGATATTGTTCAAAACTTATGTATTTATATGATTTTGGCAATTATATGAGTAAATTAAATAATATACATATGAAAATTATTAATTATTATATGTATAGGAAAAAAAATGCTGAAATTCCCACATTCTCTTAGTATTATAGAGAAAAGCCATTATAGTGAGAGGGTATAGTAGTGTAAACGACCGGAATTACGACAGAGGGTTCAAAAACTACTATAGGTAGGCAGTGGTTGCCGACCTCTCATATTGTTCAAAACTTATGTATTCATATGATTTTGGCAATTATATGAGTAAATTAAATAATATACATATGAAAATTATTAATTATTATATGTATAGGGGAAAAAATGCTGAAATATTCCCACATTCTCTTAGTATTATAGAGAAAAGCCATTATAGTGAGAGGGTATAGTAGTGTAAACGACCGGAATTACGACAGAGGGTTCAAAAACTACTATAGGTAGGCAGTGGTTGCCGACCTCTCATATTGTTCAAAACTTATGTATTCATATGATTTTGGCAATAATATGAGTAAATTAAATAATATACATATGAAAATGATTAATTATTATATGTATAAGGGAAAAAATGCTGAAAATATCCCACATTCTCTTAGTATTATAGAGAAAAGCCATTATAGTGAGAGGGTATAGTAGTGTAAACGACCGGAATTACGACAGAGGGTTCAAAAACTACTATAGGTAGGCAGTGGTTGCCGACCTCTCATATTGTTCAAAACTTATGTATT
>NW_022881342.1:0-27429 GCF_004382145.1 Drosophila mauritiana
AGTTTAATGAATTGTGTCAAGTTGCCAAACACCTCGTCATCAATTTAGTGACGCATATGATATTGTCCCTATCATATAATTTTTGATATAAAGACTTTAAAGAATTTATCAAGTTGCCAAATACCTCGTCATCAATTTAGTGACGCATATGATATTGTCTCTATCATATAATTAATATAAAGACTTTAATGAATTGTGTCAAGTTGCCAAACTCGTCATCAATTTAGTGACGCATATGATATTGTCCCTATCATATAATTTTTGATATAAATTTAAAGAATTGTATCAAGTTGCCAAATACCTCGTCATCAATTTAGTGACGCATATGATATTGTCTATCATATAATTAATATAAAGACTTTAATGAATTGTGTCAAGTTGCCAAACACCTCGTCATCAATTTAGTGACGCATATGATATTGTCCCTATCATATAATTTTTGATATAAAAACTTTAAAGAATTGTATCAAGTTGCCAAATACCTCGTCATCAATTTAGTGACGCATATGATATTGTCCCTATCATATAATTAATATAAAGACTTTAATGAATTGTGTCAAGTTGCCAAACACCTCGTCATCAATTTAGTGACGCATATGATATTGTCCCTATCATATAATTTTTGATATAAAGACTTTAAAGAATTATATCAAGTTGCCAAATACCTCGTCATCAATTTAGTGACGCATATGATATTGTCTCTATCATATAATTAATATAAAGACTTTAATGAATTGTGTCAAGTTGCCAAACACCTCGTCATCAATTTAGTGACGCATATGATATTGTCCCTATCATATAATTTTTGATATAAAAACTTTAAAGAATTGTATCAAGTTGCCAAATACCTCGTCATCAATTTAGTGACGCATATGATATTGTCCCTATCATATAATTAATAAAGACTTTAATGAATTGTGTCAAGTTGCCAAACACCTCGTCATCAATTTAGTGACGCATATGATATTGTCCCTATCATATATTTTTGATATAAAAACTTTAAAGAATTGTATCAAGTTGCCAAATACCTCGTCATCAATTTAGTGACGCATATGATATTGTCCCTATCATATAATTAATATAAAGACTTTAATGAATTGTGTCAAGTTGCCAAACACCTCGTCATCAATTTAGTGACGCATATGATATTGTCCCTATCATATAATTTTGATATAAAGACTTTAAAGAATTTATCAAGTTGCCAAATACCTCGTCATCAATTTAGTGACGCATATGATATTGTCTCTATCATATAATTAATATAAAGACTTTAATGAATTGTGTCAAGTTGCCAAACACCTCGTCATCAATTTAGTGACGCATATGATATTGTCCCTATCATATAATTTTTGATATAAAGACTTTAAAGAATTCTATCAAGTTGCCAAATACCTCGTCATCAATTTAGTGACGCATATGATATTGTCTCTATCATATAATTAATATAAAGACTTTAATGATTTGTGTCACGTTGCCAAACACCTCATCAATTTAGTGACGCATATGATATTGTCCCTATCATATAATTAATAAAGACTTTTTAAAGAATTGTATCAAGTTGCCAAACACCTCGTCATCAACTACTATATTATGGTTGCGCCGACCTCTCATATTGTATTCTCTTATGTCTTCATAGGATTTTGGCAATTATACGAGTAAATTAAATAATATACATATGAAAATGATTAATTATTATATGTATAAGGGAAAAAATGCTGAAATATTCCCATATTATCTTAGTATTATAGAGGAAAGACCGTTGCCGACCTCTGATATTGTTCAAAACTTATGTATTTATATGATTTTGGCAATTATATGAGTAAATTAAATAATATACATATAAAATGATTAAATATTATATGTATAAATGTATAAAGGAAAAATGATGAAATATTCCCACATTATCTTAGTATTATAGAGGAAAGACCGTTGCTGACCTCTGATATTGTTCAAAACTTATGTATTTATATGATTTTGGCAATAATATGAGTAAATTAAATAATATACATATGAAAATGATTAATTATTATATGTATAAATGTATAAGGGAAAAAATGCTGAAATATTCCCATTATCTTAGTATTATAGAGGAAAGACCGTTGCTGACCTCTGATATTGTTCAAAACTTATGTATTTATATGATTTTGGCAATTATATGAGTAAATTAAATAATATACATATGAAAATTATTAATTATTATATGTATAGGGGAAAAAATGCTGAAATATTCCCATTCTCTTAGTATTATAGAGAAAAGCCATTATAGTGAGAGGGTATAGTAGTGTAAACGACCGGAATTACGACAGAGGGTTCAAAAACTACTATAGGTAGGCAGTGGTTGCCGACCTCTCATATTGTTCAAAACTTATGTATTCATATGATTTTGGCAATTATATGAGTAAATTAAATAATATACATATGAAAATTATTAATTATTATATGTATAAGGGGAAAAAATGCTGAAATATCCCACATTCTCTTAGTATAATAGAGAAAAGCCATTATAGTGAGAGGGTATAGTAGTGTAAACGACCGGAATTACGACAGAGGGTTCAAAAACTACTATAGGTAGGCAGTGGTTGCCGACCTCTCATATTGTTCAAAACTTATGTATTCATATGATTTTGGCAATAATATGAGTAAATTAAATAATATACATATGAAATGATTAATTATTATATGTATAAGGGAAAAAATGCTGAAAATATCCCACATTCTCTTAGTATTATAGAGAAAAGCCATTATAGTGAGAGGGTATAGTAGTGTAAACGACCGGAATTACGACAGAGGGTTCAAAAACTACTATAGGTAGGCAGTGGTTGCCGACCTCTCATATTGTTCAAAACTTATGTATTCATATGATTTTGGCAATAATATGAGTAAATTAAATAATATACATATGAAAATGATTAATTATTATATGTATAAGGGAAAAAATGCTGAAAATATCCCACATTCTCTTAGTATTATAGAGAAAAGCCATTATAGTGAGAGGGTATAGTAGTGTAAACGACCGGAATTACGACAGAGGGTTCAAAAACTACTATAGGTAGGCAGTGGTTGCCGACCTCTCATATTGTTCAAAACTTATGTATTCATATGATTTTGGCAATAATATGAGTAAATTAAATAATATACATATGAAAATGATTAATTATTATATGTATAAGGGAAAAAATGCTGAAAATATCCCACATTCTCTTAGTATTATAGAGAAAAGCCATTATAGTGAGAGGGTATAGTAGTGTAAACGACCGGAATTACGACAGAGGGTTCAAAAACTACTATAGGTAGGCAGTGGTTGCCGACCTCTCATATTGTTCAAAACTTATGTATTCATATGATTTTGGCAATAATATGAGTAAATTAAATAATATACATATGAAAATGATTAATTATTATATGTATAAGGGAAAAATAATCATATTATATATGAATAATGGAAAAAAAATGAAATGTTCCTATAATCTCTTAATATATAAGAGAATAGCCCGTATGTTGGGTGGCAAACGGAATTGAAAATACCCGCTTTGAGGACAGCGGGTTCAAAAACTACTATAGGTAGGCAGTGGTTGCCGACCTCCCGCATTATTCGAAATATTTATTTCGGATTATGTTTATATTGGTTACATACAATAAAGTATATTATTATCCGTACAAATTTGTTTCTCAGTTCTATAGAACACGGGACTTGGCTCCGCGGATAATAGGAATATACGCTTTATAGATAATATCGTTGAAACAAAAGTCAAGTTTCTATTATATAGAATAACAAATCGTTTCCATATATTATCGTTAATTTTTGGAGGCAGGCAAATATTAATTTATTACCTGCCGTATAGTTGGATTATTATATCGTTACGGTATAATACAAATATGGATTCTTATGAAAGAAATATAAAATTATATATTAAATGTGGAAATATTATCATATGCGCTTGGTTTTATGTTATATATTACCAGAGATATATATGAAAAGAGATAAATTTTAAATTTATCTTCAAAATGCAAATGATTTAACTTAATATTTATATTGGTTAAACAAAAATTGTACATGTGTGGATACAATAATTATGTATGTTGGAAATAAAATGATATTTTATAATGAAATATGTATGTATAAAAAGATAAAATTATAGAAATATATATATTACAATAATTAGATGAAATTCTTGTTATATTGGTAAAACAAGTATAAATTAAAAATGAAAATATGGATTACGAATGCTATATAAAAATGGCCGTAATCGAATGGATTTTTTTACTTATATATTTAAAATTTTACCCAAAGGCGAAATATTGAATTTTATTCAATATAATAAAATCATGGAATTATATAAAGTGAAAAATCTATATATCTATATATCTATTATATTGCTTATTTCGATTCAAAATATATGAATGGAATATGAAGGAAAAACATTATTCTGGTTGATCCTGCCAGTAGTTATATGCTTGTCTCAAAGATTAAGCCATGCATGTCTAAGTACACACGAATTAAAAGTGAAACCGCAAAAGGCTCATTATATCAGTTATGGTTCCTTAGATCGTTAACAGTTACTTGGATAACTGTGGTAATTCTAGAGCTAATACATGCAATTAAAACATGAACCTTATGGGACATGTGCTTTTATTAGGCTAAAACCAAGCGATCGCAAGATCGTTATATTGGTTGAACTCTAGATAACATGCAGATCGTATGGTCTTGTACCGACGACAGATCTTTCAAATGTCTGCCCTATCAACTTTTGATGGTAGTATCTAGGACTACCATGGTTGCAACGGGTAACGGGGAATCAGGGTTCGATTCCGGAGAGGGAGCCTGAGAAACGGCTACCACATCTAAGGAAGGCAGCAGGCGCGTAAATTACCCACTCCCAGCTCGGGGAGGTAGTGACGAAAAATAACAATACAGGACTCATATCCGAGGCCCTGTAATTGGAATGAGTACACTTTAAATCCTTTAACAAGGACCAATTGGAGGGCAAGTCTGGTGCCAGCAGCCGCGGTAATTCCAGCTCCAATAGCGTATATTAAAGTTGTTGCGGTTAAAACGTTCGTAGTTGAACTTGTGCTTCATACGGGTAGTACAACTTACAATTGTGGTTAGTACTATACCTTTATGTATGTAAGCGTATTACCGGTGGAGTTCTTATATGTGATTAAATACTTGTATTTTTTCATATGTTCCTCCTATTTAAAAACCTGCACTAGTGCTCTTAAACGAGTGTTATTGTGGGCCGGTACTATTACTTTGAACAAATTAGAGTGCTTAAAGCAGGCTTCAAATGCCTGAATATTCTGTGCATGGGATAATGAAATAAGACCTCTGTTCTGCTTTCATTGGTTTTCAGATCAAGAGGTAATGATTAATAGAAGCAGTTTGGGGGCATTAGTATTACGACGCGAGAGGTGAAATTCTTGGACCGTCGTAAGACTAACTTAAGCGAAAGCATTTGCCAAAGATGTTTTCATTAATCAAGAACGAAAGTTAGAGGTTCGAAGGCGATCAGATACCGCCCTAGTTCTAACCATAAACGATGCCAGCTAGCAATTGGGTGTAGCTACTTTTATGGCTCTCTCAGTCGCTTCCCGGGAAACCAAAGCTTTTGGGCTCCGGGGGAAGTATGGTTGCAAAGCTGAAACTTAAAGGAATTGACGGAAGGGCACCACCAGGAGTGGAGCCTGCGGCTTAATTTGACTCAACACGGGAAAACTTACCAGGTCCGAACATAAGTGTGTAAGACAGATTGATAGCTCTTTCTCGAATCTATGGGTGGTGGTGCATGGCCGTTCTTAGTTCGTGGAGTGATTTGTCTGGTTAATTCCGATAACGAACGAGACTCAAATATATTAAATAGATATCTTCAGGATTATGGTGCTGAAGCTTATGTAGCCTTCATTCATGGTGGCAGTAAAATGTTTATTGTGTTTGAATGTGTTTATGTAAGTGGAGCCGTACCTGTTGGTTTGTCCCATTATAAGGACACTAGCTTCTTAAATGGACAAATTGCGTCTAGCAATAATGAGATTGAGCAATAACAGGTCTGTGATGCCCTTAGATGTCCTGGGCTGCACGCGCGCTACAATGAAAGTATCAACGTGTATTTCCTAGACCGAGAGGTCCGGGTAAACCGCTGAACCACTTTCATGCTTGGGATTGTGAACTGAAACTGTTCACATGAACTTGGAATTCCCAGTAAGTGTGAGTCATTAACTCGCATTGATTACGTCCCTGCCCTTTGTACACACCGCCCGTCGCTACTACCGATTGAATTATTTAGTGAGGTCTCCGGACGTGATCACTGTGACGCCTTGCGTGTTACGGTTGTTTCGCAAAAGTTGACCGAACTTGATTATTTAGAGGAAGTAAAAGTCGTAACAAGGTTTCCGTAGGTGAACCTGCGGAAGGATCATTATTGTATAATATCCTTATCGTTAATAAACATTTGTTATAATACAAATAAATACAATTTACCAAAATAAAAATATTACAAAATGATTCCACGGAATCAAAAGTTAAAGTCAAAATAAAATGAAGATGGCTTTTATTTTATATGTGGGGCTTGGCAACCTCATAAAAAGACTTTAACATTATTAATGTTGTTGTGCGTATTTGTGGCAGTACCTACTACAACAATGGCGTTTCCTATAAAAACAAATTCTCGAAAATGGAAATCGAAGAAACTGAACAAAATTTGAAAGTAGAAGTCGAATTAAAATTAAAATAATTTTGAATGTGGTATTCAAAATAAGTGTGTGTGTATATGGACCATAATATACACGCGTTGCGAATATGTATTGTTCATCTATGTTATGAGCATACGTTGGCTAATGCAACAACCTAAAATATACAATGTTTGTACCTGTCATCCATCAGGTTAATGTTTTATATAAATTTTGCAGTATGTGTCACCCAAAATAGCAAACCATAACCAGATTTTTATGATACATAATGCTTATATGAAACTAAGACATATCGCAACATTTATTTTTAGGTATAAAAATAAATTTATTGAAGGAATTGATATATGCCAGTAAAATGGTGTATTTTTAATTTCTTTCAATAAAAACAATATTGATATTATATAAAAATGAATTATAAAACTCTAAGCGGTGGATCACTCGGCTCATGGGTCGATGAAGAACGCAGCAAACTGTGCGTCATCGTGTGAACTGCAGGACACATGAACATCGACATTTTGAACGCATATCGCAGTCCATGCTGTTATGTACTTTAATTAATTTTATAGTGCTGCTTGGACTACATATGGTTGAGGGTTGTAAGACTATGCTAATTAAGTTGTTTATAAATTTTTTATAAGCATATGGTATATTATTGGATTAAATAATGATTTTATTCATAATATTAAAAAAGAAATGAAAAACATTATCTCACATTTGAATGTGAAAAACGAAGAGAAATATTTTCTTTTTCAATCAAATAATACTGAGAAATGTCTAGCATAAAAAATTGAAATATTTTTCATCTAGAATTGTCTCTTATTAATGATTCGGAAAAAGAAAAATCTTGGTTTTGTTATTATTCTTCGTTGGTTCGTTAAATGGATAAAAAATAACTTTGCTTACAAGAACTATTGGAACTATTTATAACGAATTTAATTGATTGTTTTATCATTTATATATAAGAATTTATGGCAAAAAATAGTTATATATACAACCTCAACTCATATGGGACTACCCCCTGAATTTAAGCATATTAATTAGGGGAGGAAAAGAAACTAACAAGGATTTTCTTAGTAGCGGCGAGCGAAAAGAAAACAGTTCAGCACTAAGTCACTTTGTCTATATGGCAAATGTGAGATGCAGTGTATGGAGCGTCAATATTCTAGTATGAGAAATTAATGATTTAAGTCCTTCTTAAATGAGGCCATTTACCCATAGAGGGTGCCAGGCCCGTATAACGTTAATGATTACTAGATGATGTTTCCAAAGAGTCGTGTTGCTTGATAGTGCAGCACTAAGTGGGTGGTAAACTCCATCTAAAACTAAATATAACCATGAGACCGATAGTAAACAAGTACCGTGAGGGAAAGTTGAAAAGAACTCTGAATAGAGAGTTAAACAGTACGTGAAACTGCTTAGAGGTTAAGCCCGATGAACCTGAATATCCGTTATGGAAAATTCATCATTAAAATTGTAATATTTAAATAATATTATTAAGAATAATGTGCATTTTTCCATATAAGGACATTGTAATCTATTAGCATATCCCAAATTTATCATAAAAATATAACTTATAGTTTATTCCAATTAAATGCTTGCATTTTAACACAGAATAAATGTTATTTAATTTGATAAAGTGCTGATAGATTTATATTATTACAGAGCGTTAATTTTTCGGAATTATATAATGGCATAATTATCATTGATTTTTGTGTTTATTATATGCTCTTGTATGATTAACAATGCGAAAGATTCAGGATACCTTCGGGACCCGTCTTGAAACACGGACCAAGGAGTCTAACATATGTGCAAGTTATTGGGATGTAAACCTAATAGCGTAATTAACTTGACTAATAATGGGATTAGTTTTTTAGCTATTTATAGCTAATTAACACAATCCCGGGGCGTTCTATATAGTTATGTATAATGTATATTTATATTATTTATGCCTCTAACTGGAACGTACCTTGAGCATATATGCTGTGACCCGAAAGATGGTGAACTATACTTGATCAGGTTGAAGTCAGGGGAAACCCTGATGGAAGACCGAAACAGTTCTGACGTGCAAATCGATTGTCAGAATTGAGTATAGGGGCGAAAGACCAATCGAACCATCTAGTAGCTGGTTCCTTCCGAAGTTTCCCTCAGGATAGCTGGTGCATTTTAATATTATATAAAATAATCTTATCTGGTAAAGCGAATGATTAGAGGCCTTAGGGTCGAAACGATCTTAACCTATTCTCAAACTTTAAATGGGTAAGAACCTTAACTTTCTTGATATGAAGTTCAAGGTTATGATATAATGTGCCCAGTGGGCCACTTTTGGTAAGCAGAACTGGCGCTGTGGGATGAACCAAACGTAATGTTACGGTGCCCAAATTAACAACTCATGCAGATACCATGAAAGGCGTTGGTTGCTTAAAACAGCAGGACGGTGATCATGGAAGTCGAAATCCGCTAAGGAGTGTGTAACAACTCACCTGCCGAAGCAACTAGCCCTTAAAATGGATGGCGCTTAAGTTGTATACCTATACATTACCGCTAAAGTAGATGATTTATATTACTTGTGATATAAATTTTGAAACTTTAGTGAGTAGGAAGGTACAATGGTATGCGTAGAAGTGTTTGGCGTAAGCCTGCATGGAGCTGCCATTGGTACAGATCTTGGTGGTAGTAGCAAATAATCGAATGAGACCTTGGAGGACTGAAGTGGAGAAGGGTTTCGTGTGAACAGTGGTTGATCACGAGTTAGTCGGTCCTAAGTTCAAGGCGAAAGCCGAAAATTTTCAAGTAAAACAAAAATGCCTAACTATATAAACAAAGCGAATATAATACACTTGAATAATTTTGAACGAAAGGGAATACGGTTCCAATTCCGTAACCTGTTGAGTATCCGTTTGTTATTAAATATGGGCCTCGTGCTCATCCTGGCAACAGGAACGACCATAAAGAAGCCGTCGAGAGATATCGGAAGAGTTTTCTTTTCTGTTTTATAGCCGTACTACCATGGAAGTCTTTCGCAGAGAGATATGGTAGATGGGCTAGAAGAGCATGACATATACTGTTGTGTCGATATTTTCTCCTCGGACCTTGAAAATTTATGGTGGGGACACGCAAACTTCTCAACAGGCCGTACCAATATCCGCAGCTGGTCTCCAAGGTGAAGAGTCTCTAGTCGATAGAATAATGTAGGTAAGGGAAGTCGGCAAATTAGATCCGTAACTTCGGGATAAGGATTGGCTCTGAAGATTGAGATAGTCGGGCTTGATTGGGAAACAATAACATGGTTTATGTGCTCGTTCTGGGTAAATAGAGTTTCTAGCATTTATGTTAGTTACTTGTTCCCCGGATAGTTTAGTTACGTAGCCAATTGTGGAACTTTCTTGCTAAAATTTTTAAGAATACTATTTGGGTTAAACCAATTAGTTCTTATCAATTATAACGATTATCAATTAACAATCAATTCAGAACTGGCACGGACTTGGGGAATCCGACTGTCTAATTAAAACAAAGCATTGTGATGGCCCTAGCGGGTGTTGACACAATGTGATTTCTGCCCAGTGCTCTGAATGTCAAAGTGAAGAAATTCAAGTAAGCGCGGGTCAACGGCGGGAGTAACTATGACTCTCTTAAGGTAGCCAAATGCCTCGTCATCTAATTAGTGACGCGCATGAATGGATTAACGAGATTCCTACTGTCCCTATCTACTATCTAGCGAAACCACAGCCAAGGGAACGGGCTTGGAATAATTAGCGGGGAAAGAAGACCCTTTTGAGCTTGACTCTAATCTGGCAGTGTAAGGAGACATAAGAGGTGTAGAATAAGTGGGAGTATTTAGACCTCGGTTTGGTATCGTCAATGAAATACCACTACTCTTATTGTTTCCTTACTTACTTGATTAAATGAACGTGTATCATTTCCTAGCCATTATACGGATATATTTATTATATCTTATGTATTGGTTTTTGATGCAAGCTTCTTGATCAAAGTATCACGAGTTTGTTATATAATCGCAAACAAATTCTTTAATAAAACGATGCATTTATGTATTTTTGATTTGAAAATTTGGTATAACTCCAATTACTCAGGTATGATCCAATTCAAGGACATTGCCAGGTAGGGATTTGACTGGGGCGGTACATCTCTCAAATAATAACGGAGGTGTCCCAAGGCCAGCTCAGTGCGGACAGAAACCACACATAGAGCAAAAGGCAAATGCTGACTTGATCTCGGTGTTCAGTACACACAGGGACAGCAAAAGCTCGGCCTATCGATCCTTTTGGTTTAAAGAGTTTTTAACAAGAGGTGTCAGAAAAGTTACCATAGGATAACTGGCTTGTGGCGGCCAGCGTTCATAGCGACGTCGCTTTTTGATCCTTCGATGTCGGCTCTTCCTATCATTGTGAAGCAAAATTCACCAAGCGTTGGATTGTTCACCCATGCAAGGGAACGTGAGCTGGGTTTAGACCGTCGTGAGACAGGTTAGTTTTACCCTACTAATGACAAAACGTTGTTGCGACAGCATTCCTGCGTAGTACGAGAGGAACCGCAGGTACGGACCAATGGCACAATACTTGTTCGAGCGAACAGTGGTATGACGCTACGTCCGTTGGATTATGCCTGAACGCCTCTAAGGTCGTATCCGTGCTGGACTGCAATGGATAAATAAGGGGCAATTTGCATTGTATGGCTTCTAAACCATTTAAAGTTTATAATTTATTTTATAAACGACAATGGATGTGATGCCAATGTAATTTGTAACATAGTAAATTAGGAGGATCTTCGATCACCTGATGCCGCGCTAGTTACATAAAAAGCATTATTTAATACAATGACAAAGCCTAGAATCAATTGGTAAAACGACTTTTGTAACAGGCAAGGTGTGTAAGTGGTGAGCAGCTGCCATACTGCGATCCACTGAAGCTTATCCTTTGCTTGATGATTCGATAAATAAATGATTTTCCTGTAGCCAAACAAAACCTCGTCATCATTTAGTGACGCATATGATATTGTCCCTATCATATAATTTTTGATATAAAGACTTTAAAGAATATATCAAGTTGCCAAATACCTCGTCATCAATTTAGTGACGCATATGATATTGTCCCTATCGTATAATTTATTGATATAAAAGACTTTGAAAGAATTTCTATCACGTTGCCAATACCTCTCATCAATTTAGTGACGCATATGATATGTCCCTATATATAATTATATAAAAGACTTTAAAATATCAAGTTCAAATATCTCATCAATTAGGACGCAATGATATGCCCAATTAATTATATAAAGACTTTAATGAATTGTGTCAAGTTGCCAAACACCTCGTCATCAATTTAGTGACGCATATATATTGTCCCATCATATAATTTTTGATATAAAACTTTAAGAATTGTATCAAGTTGCCAAAATACCTCGTCATCAATTTAGTGACGCATATGATATTGTCCCTATCATATAATTAATATAAAGACTTTAATGAATTGTGTCAAGTTGCCAAACACCTCGTCATCAATTTAGTGACGCATATGATATTGTCCCTATCATATAATTTTTGATATAAAAAACTTTAAAGAATTGTATCAAGTTGCCAAATACCTCGTCATCAATTTAGTGACGCATATGATATTGTCCCTATCATATAATTAATATAAAGACTTTAATGAATTGTGTCAAGTTGCCAAACACCTCGTCATCAATTTAGTGACGCATATGATATTGTCCCTATCATATAATTTTGATATAAAACTTTAAAGAATTTATCAAGTTGCCAAATACCTCGTCATCAATTTAGTGACGCATATGATATTGTAAAGACTTTAATGAATTGTGTCAAGTTGCCAAACACCTCGTCATCAATTTAGTGACGCATATGATATTGTCCCTATCATATAATTTTTGATATAAAACTTTAAAGAATTGTATCAAGTTGCCAAATACCTCGTCATCAATTTAGTGACGCATATGATATTGTCCTATCATATAATTAATATAAAGACTTTAATGAATTGTGTCAAGTTGCCAAACACCTCGTCATCAATTTAGTGACGCATATGATATTGTCCCTATCATATAATTTTGATATAAAGACTTTAAAGAATTGTATCAAGTTGCCAAATACCTCGTCATCAATTTAGTGACGCATATGATATTGTCTCTATCATATAATTAATATAAAGACTTTAATGAATTGTGTCAAGTTGCCAAACACCTCGTCATCAATTTAGTGACGCATATGATATGTCCCTATCATATAATATAAAGACTTTAAAGAATTCTATCAAGTTGCCAAATACCTCGTCATCAATTTAGTGACGCATATGATATTGTCTATCATATAATTATATAAAGACTTTGGTCATCAATTTAGTGACGCATATATATCCTTTTAAAGAATTGTATCAAGTTGCCAAACTCGTCATCAACTACTATATTATGGTTGCGCCGACCTCTCATATTGTATTCTCTTATGTCTTCATAGGATTTTGGCAATTATACGAGTAAATTAAATAATATACATATGAAAATGATTAATTATTATATGTATAAGGGAAAAAATGCTGAAATATTCCCATATTATCTTAGTATTATAGAGGAAAGACCGTTGCCGACCTCTGATATTGTTCAAAACTTATGTATTTATATGATTTTGGCAATTATATGAGTAAATTAAATAATATACATATAAAATGATTAAATATTATATGTATAAATGTATAAAGGAAAAAATGATGAAATATTCCCACATTATCTTAGTATTATAGAGGAAAGACCGTTGCTGACCTCTGATATTGTTCAAAACTTATGTATTTATATGATTTTGGCAATAATATGAGTAAATTAAATAATATACATATGAAAATGATTAATTATTATATGTATAAATGTATAAGGGAAAAAATGCTGAAAATATTCCCATATTATCTTAGTATTATAGAGGAAAGACCGTTGCTGACCTCTGATATTGTTCAAAACTTATGTATTTATATGATTTTGGCAATTATATGAGTAAATTAAATAATATACATATGAAAATTATTAATTATTATATGTATAGGGGAAAAAATGCTGAAATATTCCCACATTCTCTTAGTATTATAGAGAAAAGCCATTATAGTGAGAGGGTATAGTAGTGTAAACGACCGGAATTACGACAGAGGGTTCAAAAACTACTATAGGTAGGCAGTGGTTGCCGACCTCTCATATTGTTCAAAACTTATGTATTCATATGATTTTGGCAATTATATGAGTAAATTAAATAATATACATATGAAAATTATTAATTATTATATGTATAGGGGAAAAAATGCTGAAATATTCCCACATTCTCTTAGTATTATAGAGAAAAGCCATTATAGTGAGAGGGTATAGTAGTGTAAACGACCGGAATTACGACAGAGGGTTCAAAAACTACTATAGGTAGGCAGTGGTTGCCGACCTCTCATATTGTTCAAAACTTATGTATTCATATGATTTTGGCAATTATATGAGTAAATTAAATAATATACATATGAAAATTATTAATTATTATATGTATAAGGGAAAAAATGCTGAAAACATTCTCTTAGTATAATAGAGAAAAGCCATTATAGTGAGAGGGTATAGTAGTGTAAACGACCGGAATTACGACAGAGGGTTCAAAAACTACTATAGGTAGGCAGTGGTTGCCGACCTCTCATATTGTTCAAAACTTATGTATTCATATGATTTTGGCCATATGAAAATGATTAATTATTATATGTATAAGGGAAAAAATTCTGAAAATATCCCACATTCTCTTAGTATTATAGAGAAAAGCCATTATAGTGAGAGGGTATAGTAGTGTAAACGACCGGAATTACGACAGAGGGTTCAAAAACTACTATAGGTAGGCAGTGGTTGCCGACCTCTCATATTGTTCAAAACTTATGTATTCATATGATTTTGGCAATAATATGAGTAAATTAAATAATATACATATGAAAATGATTAATTATTATATGTATAAGGGAAAAAATGCTGAAAATATCCCACATTCTCTTAGTATTATAGAGAAAAGCCATTATAGTGAGAGGGTATAGTAGTGTAAACGACCGGAATTACGACAGAGGGTTCAAAAACTACTATAGGTAGGCAGTGGTTGCCGACCTCTCATATTGTTCAAAACTTATGTATTCATATGATTTTGGCAATAATATGAGAAAATGATTAATTATTATATGTATAAGGGAAAAAATGCTGAAAATATCCCATAGTATTATAGAGAAAAGCCATTATAGTGAGAGGGTATAGTAGTGTAAACGACCGGAATTACGACAGAGGGTTCATACTATAGGTAGGCAGTAATATTGTTCAAAACTTATGTATTCATATGATTTTGGCAATAATATGAGTAAATTAAATAATATACATATGAAAATGATTAATTATTATATGTATATAATCATATTATATATGAATAATGGAAAAAAAATGAAATGTTCCTATAATCTCTTAATATATAAGAGAATAGCCCGTATGTTGGGTGGCAAACGGAATTGAAAATACCCGCTTTGAGGACAGCGGGTTCAAAAACTACTATAGGTAGGCAGTGGTTGCCGACCTCCCGCATTATTCGAAATATTTATTTCGGATTATGTTTATATTGGTTACATACAATAAAGTATATTATTATCCGTACAAATTTGTTTCTCAGTTCTATAGAACACGGGACTTGGCTCCGCGGATAATAGGAATATACGCTTTATAGATAATATCGTTGAAACAAAAGTCAAGTTTCTATTATATATAGAATAACAAATCGTTTCCATATATTATCGTTAATTTTTGGAGGCAGGCAAATATTAATTTATTACCTGCCGTATAGTTGGATTATTATATCGTTACGGTATAATACAAATATGGATTCTTATGAAAGAAATATAAAATTATATATTAAATGTGGAAATATTATCATATGCGCTTGGTTTTATGTTATATATTACCAGAGATATATATGAAAAGAGATAAATTTTAAATTTATCTTCAAAATGCAAATGATTTAACTTAATATTTATATTGGTTAAACAAAAATTGTACATGTGTGGATACAATAATTATGTATGTTGGAAATAAAATGATATTTTATAATGAAATATGTATGTATAAAAAGATAAAATTATAGAAATATATATATTACAATAATTAGATGAAATTCTTGTTATATTGGTAAAACAAGTATAAATTAAAAATGAAAATATGGATTACGAATGCTATATAAAAATGGCCGTAATCGAATGGATTTTTTTACTTATATATTTAAAATTTTACCCAAAGGCGAAATATTGAATTTTATTCAATATAATAAAAATCATGGAATTATATAAAGTGAAAAATCTATATATCTATATATCTATTATATTGCTTATTTCGATTCAAAATATATGAATGGAATATGAAGGAAAAACATTATTCTGGTTGATCCTGCCAGTAGTTATATGCTTGTCTCAAAGATTAAGCCATGCATGTCTAAGTACACACGAATTAAAAGTGAAACCGCAAAAGGCTCATTATATCAGTTATGGTTCCTTAGATCGTTAACAGTTACTTGGATAACTGTGGTAATTCTAGAGCTAATACATGCAATTAAAACATGAACCTTATGGGACATGTGCTTTTATTAGGCTAAAACCAAGCGATCGCAAGATCGTTATATTGGTTGAACTCTAGATAACATGCAGATCGTATGGTCTTGTACCGACGACAGATCTTTCAAATGTCTGCCCTATCAACTTTTGATGGTAGTATCTAGGACTACCATGGTTGCAACGGGTAACGGGGAATCAGGGTTCGATTCCGGAGAGGGAGCCTGAGAAACGGCTACCACATCTAAGGAAGGCAGCAGGCGCGTAAATTACCCACTCCCAGCTCGGGGAGGTAGTGACGAAAAATAACAATACAGGACTCATATCCGAGGCCCTGTAATTGGAATGAGTACACTTTAAATCCTTTAACAAGGACCAATTGGAGGGCAAGTCTGGTGCCAGCAGCCGCGGTAATTCCAGCTCCAATAGCGTATATTAAAGTTGTTGCGGTTAAAACGTTCGTAGTTGAACTTGTGCTTCATACGGGTAGTACAACTTACAATTGTGGTTAGTACTATACCTTTATGTATGTAAGCGTATTACCGGTGGAGTTCTTATATGTGATTAAATACTTGTATTTTTTCATATGTTCCTCCTATTTAAAAACCTGCACTAGTGCTCTTAAACGAGTGTTATTGTGGGCCGGTACTATTACTTTGAACAAATTAGAGTGCTTAAAGCAGGCTTCAAATGCCTGAATATTCTGTGCATGGGATAATGAAATAAGACCTCTGTTCTGCTTTCATTGGTTTTCAGATCAAGAGGTAATGATTAATAGAAGCAGTTTGGGGGCATTAGTATTACGACGCGAGAGGTGAAATTCTTGGACCGTCGTAAGACTAACTTAAGCGAAAGCATTTGCCAAAGATGTTTTCATTAATCAAGAACGAAAGTTAGAGGTTCGAAGGCGATCAGATACCGCCCTAGTTCTAACCATAAACGATGCCAGCTAGCAATTGGGTGTAGCTACTTTTATGGCTCTCTCAGTCGCTTCCCGGGAAACCAAAGCTTTTGGGCTCCGGGGGAAGTATGGTTGCAAAGCTGAAACTTAAAGGAATTGACGGAAGGGCACCACCAGGAGTGGAGCCTGCGGCTTAATTTGACTCAACACGGGAAAACTTACCAGGTCCGAACATAAGTGTGTAAGACAGATTGATAGCTCTTTCTCGAATCTATGGGTGGTGGTGCATGGCCGTTCTTAGTTCGTGGAGTGATTTGTCTGGTTAATTCCGATAACGAACGAGACTCAAATATATTAAATAGATATCTTCAGGATTATGGTGCTGAAGCTTATGTAGCCTTCATTCATGGTGGCAGTAAAATGTTTATTGTGTTTGAATGTGTTTATGTAAGTGGAGCCGTACCTGTTGGTTTGTCCCATTATAAGGACACTAGCTTCTTAAATGGACAAATTGCGTCTAGCAATAATGAGATTGAGCAATAACAGGTCTGTGATGCCCTTAGATGTCCTGGGCTGCACGCGCGCTACAATGAAAGTATCAACGTGTATTTCCTAGACCGAGAGGTCCGGGTAAACCGCTGAACCACTTTCATGCTTGGGATTGTGAACTGAAACTGTTCACATGAACTTGGAATTCCCAGTAAGTGTGAGTCATTAACTCGCATTGATTACGTCCCTGCCCTTTGTACACACCGCCCGTCGCTACTACCGATTGAATTATTTAGTGAGGTCTCCGGACGTGATCACTGTGACGCCTTGCGTGTTACGGTTGTTTCGCAAAAGTTGACCGAACTTGATTATTTAGAGGAAGTAAAAGTCGTAACAAGGTTTCCGTAGGTGAACCTGCGGAAGGATCATTATTGTATAATATCCTTATCGTTAATAAACATTTGTTATAATACAAATAAATACAATTTACCAAAATAAAAATATTACAAAATGATTCCACGGAATCAAAAGTTAAAGTCAAAATAAAATGAAGATGGCTTTTATTTTATATGTGGGGCTTGGCAACCTCATAAAAAGACTTTAACATTATTAATGTTGTTGTGCGTATTTGTGGCAGTACCTACTACAACAATGGCGTTTCCTATAAAAACAAATTCTCGAAAATGGAAATCGAAGAAACTGAACAAAATTTGAAAGTAGAAGTCGAATTAAAATTAAAATAATTTTGAATGTGGTATTCAAAATAAGTGTGTGTGTATATGGACCATAATATACACGCGTTGCGAATATGTATTGTTCATCTATGTTATGAGCATACGTTGGCTAATGCAACAACCTAAAATATACAATGTTTGTACCTGTCATCCATCAGGTTAATGTTTTATATAAATTTTGCAGTATGTGTCACCCAAAATAGCAAACCATAACCAGATTTTTATGATACATAATGCTTATATGAAACTAAGACATATCGCAACATTTATTTTTAGGTATAAAAATAAATTTATTGAAGGAATTGATATATGCCAGTAAAATGGTGTATTTTTAATTTCTTTCAATAAAAACAATATTGATATTATATAAAAATGAATTATAAAACTCTAAGCGGTGGATCACTCGGCTCATGGGTCGATGAAGAACGCAGCAAACTGTGCGTCATCGTGTGAACTGCAGGACACATGAACATCGACATTTTGAACGCATATCGCAGTCCATGCTGTTATGTACTTTAATTAATTTTATAGTGCTGCTTGGACTACATATGGTTGAGGGTTGTAAGACTATGCTAATTAAGTTGTTTATAAATTTTTTATAAGCATATGGTATATTATTGGATTAAATAATGATTTTATTCATAATATTAAAAAAGAAATGAAAAACATTATCTCACATTTGAATGTGAAAAACGAAGAGAAATATTTTCTTTTTCAATCAAATAATACTGAGAAATGTCTAGCATAAAAAATTGAAATATTTTTCATCTAGAATTGTCTCTTATTAATGATTCGGAAAAAGAAAAATCTTGGTTTTGTTATTATTCTTCGTTGGTTCGTTAAATGGATAAAAAATAACTTTGCTTACAAGAACTATTGGAACTATTTATAACGAATTTAATTGATTGTTTTATCATTTATATATAAAGAATTTATGGCAAAAAATAGTTATATATACAACCTCAACTCATATGGGACTACCCCCTGAATTTAAGCATATTAATTAGGGGAGGAAAAGAAACTAACAAGGATTTTCTTAGTAGCGGCGAGCGAAAAGAAAACAGTTCAGCACTAAGTCACTTTGTCTATATGGCAAATGTGAGATGCAGTGTATGGAGCGTCATATTCTAGTATGAGAAATTAATGATTTAAGTCCTTCTTAAATGAGGCCATTTACCCATAGAGGGTGCCAGGCCCGTATAACGTTAATGATTACTAGATGATGTTTCCAAAGAGTCGTGTTGCTTGATAGTGCAGCACTAAGTGGGTGGTAAACTCCATCTAAAACTAAATATAACCATGAGACCGATAGTAAACAAGTACCGTGAGGGAAAGTTGAAAAGAACTCTGAATAGAGAGTTAAACAGTACGTGAAACTGCTTAGAGGTTAAGCCCGATGAACCTGAATATCCGTTATGGAAAATTCATCATTAAAATTGTAATATTTAAATAATATTATTAAGAATAATGTGCATTTTTTCCATATAAGGACATTGTAATCTATTAGCATATCCCAAATTTATCATAAAATATAACTTATAGTTTATTCCAATTAAATTGCTTGCATTTTAACACAGAATAAATGTTATTAATTTGATAAAGTGCTGATAGATTTATATTATTACAGAGCGTTAATTTTTCGGAATTATATAATGGCATAATTATCATTGATTTTTGTGTTTATTATATGCTCTTGTATGATTAACAATGCGAAAGATTCAGGATACCTTCGGGACCCGTCTTGAAACACGGACCAAGGAGTCTAACATATGTGCAAGTTATTGGGATGTAAACCTAATAGCGTAATTAACTTGACTAATAATGGGATTAGTTTTTTAGCTATTTATAGCTAATTAACACAATCCCGGGGCGTTCTATATAGTTATGTATAATGTATATTATATTATTTATGCCTCTAACTGGAACGTACCTTGAGCATATATGCTGTGACCCGAAAGATGGTGAACTATACTTGATCAGGTTGAAGTCAGGGGAAACCCTGATGGAAGACCGAAACAGTTCTGACGTGCAAATCGATTGTCAGAATTGAGTATAGGGGCGAAAGACCAATCGAACCATCTAGTAGCTGGTTCCTTCCGAAGTTTCCCTCAGGATAGCTGGTGCATTTTAATATTATATAAAATAATCTTATCTGGTAAAGCGAATGATTAGAGGCCTTAGGGTCGAAACGATCTTAACCTATTCTCAAACTTTAAATGGGTAAGAACCTTAACTTTCTTGATATGAAGTTCAAGGTTATGATATAATGTGCCCAGTGGGCCACTTTTGGTAAGCAGAACTGGCGCTGTGGGATGAACCAAACGTAATGTTACGGTGCCCAAATTAACAACTCATGCAGATACCATGAAAGGCGTTGGTTGCTTAAAACAGCAGGACGGTGATCATGGAAGTCGAAATCCGCTAAGGAGTGTGTAACAACTCACCTGCCGAAGCAACTAGCCCTTAAAATGGATGGCGCTTAAGTTGTATACCTATACATTACCGCTAAAGTAGATGATTTATATTACTTGTGATATAAATTTTGAAACTTTAGTGAGTAGGAAGGTACAATGGTATGCGTAGAAGTGTTTGGCGTAAGCCTGCATGGAGCTGCCATTGGTACAGATCTTGGTGGTAGTAGCAAATAATCGAATGAGACCTTGGAGGACTGAAGTGGAGAAGGGTTTCGTGTGAACAGTGGTTGATCACGAGTTAGTCGGTCCTAAGTTCAAGGCGAAAGCCGAAAATTTTCAAGTAAAACAAAAATGCCTAACTATATAAACAAAGCGAATATAATACACTTGAATAATTTTGAACGAAAGGGAATACGGTTCCAATTCCGTAACCTGTTGAGTATCCGTTTGTTATTAAATATGGGCCTCGTGCTCATCCTGGCAACAGGAACGACCATAAAGAAGCCGTCGAGAGATATCGGAAGAGTTTTCTTTTCTGTTTTATAGCCGTACTACCATGGAAGTCTTTCGCAGAGAGATATGGTAGATGGGCTAGAAGAGCATGACATATACTGTTGTGTCGATATTTTCTCCTCGGACCTTGAAAATTTATGGTGGGGACACGCAAACTTCTCAACAGGCCGTACCAATATCCGCAGCTGGTCTCCAAGGTGAAGAGTCTCTAGTCGATAGAATAATGTAGGTAAGGGAAGTCGGCAAATTAGATCCGTAACTTCGGGATAAGGATTGGCTCTGAAGATTGAGATAGTCGGGCTTGATTGGGAAACAATAACATGGTTTATGTGCTCGTTCTGGGTAAATAGAGTTTCTAGCATTTATGTTAGTTACTTGTTCCCCGGATAGTTTAGTTACGTAGCCAATTGTGGAACTTTCTTGCTAAAATTTTTAAGAATACTATTTGGGTTAAACCAATTAGTTCTTATCAATTATAACGATTATCAATTAACAATCAATTCAGAACTGGCACGGACTTGGGGAATCCGACTGTCTAATTAAAACAAAGCATTGTGATGGCCCTAGCGGGTGTTGACACAATGTGATTTCTGCCCAGTGCTCTGAATGTCAAAGTGAAGAAATTCAAGTAAGCGCGGGTCAACGGCGGGAGTAACTATGACTCTCTTAAGGTAGCCAAATGCCTCGTCATCTAATTAGTGACGCGCATGAATGGATTAACGAGATTCCTACTGTCCCTATCTACTATCTAGCGAAACCACAGCCAAGGGAACGGGCTTGGAATAATTAGCGGGGAAAGAAGACCCTTTTGAGCTTGACTCTAATCTGGCAGTGTAAGGAGACATAAGAGGTGTAGAATAAGTGGGAGATATTAGACCTCGGTTTGGTATCGTCAATGAAATACCACTACTCTTATTGTTTCCTTACTTACTTGATTAAATGGAACGTGTATCATTTCCTAGCCATTATACGGATATATTTATTATATCTTATGGTATTGGGTTTTGATGCAAGCTTCTTGATCAAAGTATCACGAGTTTGTTATATAATCGCAAACAAATTCTTTAATAAACGATGCATTTATGTATTTTTGATTTGAAAATTTGGTATAACTCCAATTACTCAGGTATGATCCAATTCAAGGACATTGCCAGGTAGGGAGTTTGACTGGGGCGGTACATCTCTCAAATAATAACGGAGGTGTCCAAGGCCAGCTCAGTGCGGACAGAAACCACACATAGAGCAAAAGGGCAAATGCTGACTTGATCTCGGTGTTCAGTACACACAGGGACAGCAAAAGCTCGGCCTATCGATCCTTTTGGTTTAAAGAGTTTTTAACAAGAGGTGTCAGAAAAGTTACCATAGGGATAACTGGCTTGTGGCGGCCAAGCGTTCATAGCGACGTCGCTTTTTGATCCTTCGATGTCGGCTCTTCCTATCATTGTGAAAAATTCACCAAGCGTTGGATTGTTCACCATGCAAGGGAACGTGAGCTGGGTTTAGACCGTCGTGAGACAGGTTAGTTTTACCCTACTAATGACAAAACGTTGTTGCGACAGCATTCCTGCGTAGTACGAGAGGAACCGCAGGTACGGACCAATGGCACAATACTTGTTCGAGCGAACAGTGGTATGACGCTACGTCCGTTGGATTATGCCTGAACGCCTCTAAGGTCGTATCCGTGCTGGACTGCAATGATAAATAAGGGGCAATTTGCATTGTATGGCTTCTAAACCATTTAAAGTTTATAATTTATTTTATAAACGACAATGGATGTGATGCCAATGTAATTGTAACATAGTAAATTAGGAGGATCTTCGATCACCTGATGCCGCGCTAGTTACATATAAAAGCATTATTTAATACAATGACAAAAGCCTAGAATCAATTGTAAACGACTTTTGTAACAGGCAAGGTGTTGTAAGTGGTTGAGCAGCTGCCATACTGCGATCCACTGAAGCTTATCCTTTGCTTGATGATTCGATAAATAAATGATTTTTCCTGTAGCCAAACAAACACCTCGTCATCAATTTAGTGACATATATTGTCGATCGTCATCAATTTAGTGAATGATATTGTCCCTATCGTATAATTTTTGATATTTAAAGAATTCTATCAGTTGCCAAATACCTCGTCATCATTTAGTGACGCATATGATATTGTCCTATCATATAATTAATATAAAGACTTTAATGAATTGTGTCAAGTTGCCAAACTCGTCATCAATTTAGTGACGCATATGATATTGTCCTATCATATATTTTTGATATAAACTTTAAAGAATTGTATCAAGTTGCCAAATACCTCGTCATCAATTTAGTGACGCATATGATATTGTCTATCATATAATTTATAAAGACTTTAATGAATTGTGTCAAGTTGCCAAAGTCATCATTTAGTGACGCAATGATATTGTCGATATAAAAACAAGTTGCCAGTCATCACCATATCCTCATCAATTTAGTGACGCATATGATATTGTCATCATATAATTTTTGATATAAATTTAAAGGTTGCCAAATACCTCGTCATCATTTAGTGACGCATATGATATTGTCTCTATCATATAATTAATATAAAGACTTTAATGAATTGTGTCAAGTTGCCAAACACCTCGTCATCAATTTAGTGACGCATATGATATTGTCCCTATCATATAATTTTTGATATAAAACTTTAAAGAATTGTATCAAGTTGCCAAATACCTCGTCATCAATTTAGTGACGCATATGATATTGTCCTATCATATAATTAATATAAAGACTTTAATGAATTGTGTCAAGTTGCCAAACACCTCGTCATCAATTTAGTGACGCATATGATATTGTCCCTATCATATAATTTTTGATATAAAAACTTTAAAGAATTGTATCAAGTTGCCAAATACCTCGTCATCAATTTAGTGACGCATATGATATTGTCCTATCATATAATTAATATAAAGACTTTAATGAATTGTGTCAAGTTGCCAAACACTCGTCATCATTTAGTGACGCATATGATATTGTCCCTATCATATAATTTTGATATAAAGACTTTAAAGAATTTATCAAGTTGCCAAATACCTCGTCATCAATTTAGTGACGCATATGATATTGTCTCTATCATATAATTAATATAAAGACTTTAATGAATTGTGTCAAGTTGCCAAACACCTCGTCATCAATTTAGTGACGCATATGATATTGTCCCTAATAATAATTTTTGATATAAGACTTTAAAGAATTCTATCAAGTTGCCAATACCTCGTCATCATTTAGTGACGCATATGATATTGTCTCTATATATAATTATATAAGACTTTAATGATTTGTGTCACGTTGCCAAACACCTCGTCATCAATTTAGTGACGCATATGATATTGTCCTATCATATATTATATAAAGACTTTTTAAGATTGTATCAAGTTGCCAAACCTCGTCATCAACTACTATATTATGGTTGCGCCGACCTCTATATTGTATTCTCTTATGTCTTCATAGGATTTTGGCAATTATACGAGTAAATTAAATAATATACATATGAAATGATTAATTTTAATATTATATGTATAAGGGAAAAAAATGCTGAAATATTCCATATTATCTTAGTATTTAGAGGAAAGACCGTTGCGACCTCTGATATTGTTCAAAACTTATGTATTTATATGATTTGGCAATTATATGAGTAAATTAATAATATACATATAAATGATTAATATTATATGTATAATGTTAAAGGAAAAAATGATGAAATATTCCCACATTATCTTAGTATTATAGAGGAAAGACGTTGCGACCTCTGATATTGTTCAAAACTTATGTATTTATATGATTTTGGCAATAATATGAGTAAATTAAATAATATACATATGAAATGATTAATTATTATATGTATAATGTATAAGGGAAAAAATGCTGAAATATTCCCAATTATCTTAGTATTTAGAGGAAAGACCGTTGCTGACCTCTGATATTGTTCAAAACTTATGTATTTATATGATTTTGGCAATTATATGAGTAAATTAAATAATATACATATGAAAATTATTAATTATTATATTATAGGGGAAAAATGCTGAAATATCCCACATTCTCTTAGTATTATAGAGAAAAGCCATTATAGTGAGAGGTATGTAGTGTAAACGACCGGAATTACGACAGAGGGTTCAAAAACTACTATAGGTAGGCAGTGGTTGCCGACCTCTCATATTGTTCAAAACTTATGTATTCATATGATTTTGGCAATTATATGAGTAAATTAAATAATATACATATGAAAATTATTAATTATTATATGTATAGGGGAAAAATGCTGAAAATTCCCACATTCTCTTAGTATTATAGAGAAAAGCCATTATAGTGAGAGGGTATGTAGTGTAAACGACCGGAATTACGACAGAGGGTTCAAAAACTACTATAGGTAGGCAGTGGTTGCCGACCTCTCATATTGTTCAAAACTTATGTATTCATATGATTTTGGCAATTATATGAGTAAATTAAATAATATACATATGAAAATTATTAATTATTATATGTATAAGGGAAAAAATGCTGAAAATATCCACATTCTCTTAGTATAATAGAGAAAAGCCATTATAGTGAGAGGGTATAGTAGTGTAAACGACCGGAATTACGACAGAGGGTTCAAAAACTACTATAGGTAGGCAGTGGTTGCCGACCTCTCATATTGTTCAAAACTTATGTATTCATATGATTTTGGCAATAATATGAGTAAATTAAATAATATACATATGAAAATGATTAATTATTATATGTATAAGGGAAAAATGCTGAATATCCACATTCTCTTAGTATTATAGAGAAAAGCCATTATAGTGAGAGGGTATAGTAGTGTAAAACGACCGGAATTACGACAGAGGGTTCAAAAACTACTATAGGTAGGCAGTGGTTGCCGACCTCTCATATTGTTCAAAACTTATGTATTCATATGATTTTGGCAATAATATGAGTAAATTAAATAATATACATATGAAAATGATTAATTATTATTGTATAAGGGAAAAAATGCTGAAAATATCCCACATTCTTAGTATTATAGAGAAAAGCCATTATAGTGAGAGGGTATAGTAGTGTAAACGACCGGAATTACGACAGAGGGTTCAAAAACTACTATAGGTAGGCAGTGGTTGCCGACCTCTCATATTGTTCAAAACTTATGTATTCATATGATTTTGGCAATAATATGAGTAAATTAAATAATATACATATGAAAATGATTAATTATTATATGTATAAGGGAAAAAATGCTGAAAATATCCCACATTCTCTTAGTATTATAGAGAAAAGCCATTATAGTGAGAGGGTATAGTAGTGTAAACGACCGGAATTACGACAGAGGGTTCAAAACTACTATAGGTAGGCAGTGGTTGCGACCTCTCATATTGTTCAAAACTTATGTATTCATATGATTTTGGCAATAATATGAGTAAATTAAATAATATACATATGAAAATGATTAATTATTATATGTATAAGGGAAAAATAATCATATTATATATGAATAATGGAAAAAAAATGAAATGTTCTATAATCTCTTAATATATAGAGAATAGCCCGTATGTTGGGTGGCAACGGAATTGAAAATACCCGCTTTGAGGACAGCGGGTTCAAAAACTACTATAGGTAGGCAGTGGTTGCCGACCTCCCGCATTATTCGAAATATTTATTTCGGATTATGTTTATATTGGTTACATACAATAAAGTATATTATTATCCGTACAAATTTGTTTCTCAGTTCTATAGAACACGGGACTTGGCTCCGCGGGATAATAGGAATATACGCTTTATAGATAATATCGTTGAAACAAAGTCAAGTTTCTATTATATATAGAATAACAAATCGTTTCCATATATTATCGTTAATTTTTGGAGGCAGGCAAATTTAATTTATTACCTGCCGTATAGTTGGATTATTATATCGTTACGGTATATACAAATATGGATTCTTATGAAAGAAATATAAAAATTATATATTAAAATGTGGAAATATTATCATATGCGCTTGGTTTTATGTTATATATTACCAGAGATATATATGAAAAGAGATATTTTAAATTTATCTTCAAAATGCAAATGATTTAACTTAAT
>NW_022881343.1:0-34686 GCF_004382145.1 Drosophila mauritiana
ATGTTAGACTCCTTGGTCCGTGTTTCAAGACGGGTCCCGAAGGTATCCTGAATCTTTCGCATTGTTAATCATACAAGAGCATATAATAAACACAAAAATCAATGATAATTATGCCATTATATAATTCCGAAAAATTAACGCTCTGTAATAATATAAATCTATCAGCACTTTATCAAATTAATAACATTTATTCTGTGTTAAAATGCAAGCAATTTAATTGGAATAAACTATAAGTTATATTTTTGATAAATTTGGGATATGCTAATAGATTACAATGTCCTTATATATGGAAAAAATGCACATTATTCTTAATAATATTATTTAAATATTACAATTTTAATGATGAATTTTCCATAACGGATATTCAGGTTCATCGGGCTTAACCTCTAAGCAGTTTCACGTACTGTTTAACTCTCTATTCAGAGTTCTTTTCAACTTTCCCTCACGGTACTTGTTTACTATCGGTCTCATGGTTATATTTAGTTTTAGATGGAGTTTACCACCCACTTAGTGCTGCACTATCAAGCAACACGACTCTTTGGAAACATCATCTAGTAATCATTAACGTTATACGGGCCTGGCACCCTCTATGGGTAAATGGCCTCATTTAAGAAGGACTTAAATCATTAATTTCTCATACTAGAATATTGACGCTCCATACACTGCATCTCACATTTGCCATATAGACAAAGTGACTTAGTGCTGAACTGTTTTCTTTTCGCTCGCCGCTACTAAGAAAATCCTTGTTAGTTTCTTTTCCTCCCCTAATTAATATGCTTAAATTCAGGGGTAGTCCCATATGAGTTGAGGTTGTATATATAACTATTTTTGCCATAAATTCTTTATATATAAATGATAAAACAATCAATTAAATTCGTTATAAATAGTTCCAATAGTTCTTGTAAGCAAAGTTATTTTTTATCCATTTAACGAACCAACGAAGAATAATAACAAAACCAAGATTTTTCTTTTTCCGAATCATTAATAAGAGACAATTCTAGATGAAAAATATTTCAATTTTTTATGCTAGACATTTCTCAGTATTATTTGATTGAAAAAGAAAATATTTCTCTTCGTTTTTCACATTCAAATGTGAGATAATGTTTTTCATTTCTTTTTTAATATTATGAATAAAATCATTATTTAATCCAATAATATACCATATGCTTATAAAAAATTTATAAACAACTTAATTAGCATAGTCTTACAACCCTCAACCATATGTAGTCCAAGCAGCACTATAAAATTAATTAAAGTACATAACAGCATGGACTGCGATATGCGTTCAAAATGTCGATGTTCATGTGTCCTGCAGTTCACACGATGACGCACAGTTTGCTGCGTTCTCATCGACCCATGAGCCGAGTGATCCACCGCTTAGAGTTTTATAATTCATTTTTATATAATATCAATATTGTTTTTATTGAAAGAAATTAAAAATACACCATTTTACTGGCATATATCAATTCCTTCAATAAATTTATTTTTATACCTAAAAAATAAATGTTGCGAATATGTCTTAGTTTCATATAAGCATTATGTATCATAAAAATCTGGTTATGGTTTGCTATTTTGGGTGACACATACTGCAAAATTTATATAAAACATTAAACCTGATGGATGACAGGTACAAACATTGTATATTTTAGGTTGTTGCATTAGCCAACGTATGCTCATAACATAGATGAACAATACATATTCGCAACGCGTGTATATTATGGTCCATATACACACACACTTATTTTGAATACCACATTCAAAATTATTTTAATTTTAATTCGACTTCTACTTTCAAATTTTGTTCAGTTTCTTCGATTTCCATTTTCGAGAATTTGTTTTTATAGGAAACGCCATTGTTGTAGTAGGTTACTGCCACAAATACGCACAACAACATTAATAATGTTAAAGTCTTTTTATGAGGTTGCCAAGCCCCACATATAAAATAAAAGCCATCTTCATTTTATTTTGACTTTAACTTTTGATTCCGTGGAATCATTTTGTAATATTTTTATTTTGGTAAATTGTATTTATTTGTATTATAACAAATGTTTATTAACGATAAGGATATTATACAATAATGATCCTTCCGCAGGTTCACCTACGGAAACCTTGTTACGACTTTTACTTCCTCTAAATAATCAAGTTCGGTCAACTTTGCGAAACAACCGTAACACGCAAGGCGTCACAGTGATCACGTCCGGAGACCTCACTAAATAATTCAATCGGTAGTAGCGACGGGCGGTGTGTACAAAGGGCAGGGACGTAATCAATGCGAGTTAATGACTCACACTTACTGGGAATTCCAAGTTCATGTGAACAGTTTCAGTTCACAATCCCAAGCATGAAAGTGGTTCAGCGGTTTACCCCGGACCTCTCGGTCTAGGAAATACACGTTGATACTTTCATTGTAGCGCGCGTGCAGCCCAGGACATCTAAGGGCATCACAGACCTGTTATTGCTCAATCTCATTATTGCTAGACGCAATTTGTCCATTTAAGAAGCTAGTGTCCTTATAATGGGACAAACCAACAGGTACGGCTCCACTTACATAAACACATTCAAACACAATAAACATTTTTACTGCCACCATGAATGAAGGCTACATAAGCTTCAGCACCATAATCCTGAAGATATCTATTTAATATATTTGAGTCTCGTTCGTTATCGGAATTAACCAGACAAATCACTCCACGAACTAAGAACGGCCATGCACCACCACCCATAGATTCGAGAAAGAGCTATCAATCTGTCTTACACACTTATGTTCGGACCTGGTAAGTTTTCCCGTGTTGAGTCAAATTAAGCCGCAGGCTCCACTCCTGGTGGTGCCCTTCCGTCAATTCCTTTAAGTTTCAGCTTTGCAACCATACTTCCCCCGGAGCCCAAAAGCTTTGGTTTCCCGGGGGAAGCGACTGAGAGAGCCATAAAAGTAGCTACACCCCAATTGCTAGCTGGCATCGTTTATGGTTAGAACTAGGGCGGTATCTGATCGCCTTCGAACCTCTAACTTTCGTTCTTGATTAATGAAAACATCTTTTGGCAAATGCTTTCGCTTAAGTTAGTCTTACGACGGTCCAAGAATTTCACCTCTCGCGTCGTAATACTAATGCCCCCAAACTGCTTCTATTAATCATTACCTCTTGATCTGAAAACCAATGAAAGCAGAACAGAGGTCTTATTTCATTATCCCATGCACAGAATATTCAGGCATTTGAAGCCTGCTTTAAGCACTCTAATTTGTTCAAAGTAATAGTACCGGCCCACAATAACACTCGTTTAAGAGCACTAGTGCAGGTTTTTAAATAGGAGGAACATATGAAAAAATACAAGTATTTAATCACATATAAGAACTCCACCGGTAATACGCTTACATACATAAAGGTATAGTACTAACCACAATTGTAAGTTGTACTACCCGTATGAAGCACAAGTTCAACTACGAACGTTTTAACCGCAACAACTTTAATATACGCTATTGGAGCTGGAATTACCGCGGCTGCTGGCACCAGACTTGCCCTCCAATTGGTCCTTGTTAAAGGATTTAAAGTGTACTCATTCCAATTACAGGGCCTCGGATATGAGTCCTGTATTGTTATTTTTCGTCACTACCTCCCCGAGCTGGGAGTGGGTAATTTACGCGCCTGCTGCCTTCCTTAGATGTGGTAGCCGTTTCTCAGGCTCCCTCTCCGGAATCGAACCCTGATTCCCCGTTACCCGTTGCAACCATGGTAGTCCTAGATACTACCATCAAAAGTTGATAGGGCAGACATTTGAAAGATCTGTCGTCGGTACAAGACCATACGATCTGCATGTTATCTAGAGTTCAACCAATATAACGATCTTGCGATCGCTTGGTTTTAGCCTAATAAAAGCACATGTCCCATAAGGTTCATGTTTTAATTGCATGTATTAGCTCTAGAATTACCACAGTTATCCAAGTAACTGTTAACGATCTAAGGAACCATAACTGATATAATGAGCCTTTTGCGGTTTCACTTTTAATTCGTGTGTACTTAGACATGCATGGCTTAATCTTTGAGACAAGCATATAACTACTGGCAGGATCAACCAGAATAATGTTTTTCCTTCATATTCCATTCATATATTTTGAATCGAAATAAGCAATATAATAGATATATAGATATATAGATTTTTCACTTTATATAATTCCATGATTTTTATTATATTGAATAAAATTCAATATTTCGCCTTTGGGTAAAATTTTAAATATATAAGTAAAAAAATCCATTCGATTACGGCCATTTTTATATAGCATTCGTAATCCATATTTTCATTTTTAATTTATACTTGTTTTACCAATATAACAAGAATTTCATCTAATTATTGTAATATATATATTTCTATAATTTTATCTTTTTATACATACATATTTCATTATAAAATATCATTTTATTTCCAACATACATAATTATTGTATCCACACATGTACAATTTTTGTTTAACCAATATAAATATTAAGTTAAATCATTTGCATTTTGAAGATAAATTTAAAATTTATCTCTTTTCATATATATCTCTGGTAATATATAACATAAAACCAAGCGCATATGATAATATTTCCACATTTAATATATAATTTTATATTTCTTTCATAAGAATCCATATTTGTATTATACCGTAACGATATAATAATCCAACTATACGGCAGGTAATAAATTAATATTTGCCTGCCTCCAAAAATTAACGATAATATATGGAAACGATTTGTTATTCTATATATAATAGAAACTTGACTTTTGTTTCAACGATATTATCTATAAAGCGTATATTCCTATTATCCGCGGAGCCAAGTCCCGTGTTCTATAGAACTGAGAAACAAATTTGTACGGATAATAATATACTTTATTGTATGTAACCAATATAAACATAATCCGAAATAAATATTTCGAATAATGCGGGAGGTCGGCAACCACTGCCTACCTATAGTAGTTTTTGAACCCGCTGTCCTCAAAGCGGGTATTTTCAATTCCGTTTGCCACCCAACATACGGGCTATTCTCTTATATATTAAGAGATTATAGGAACATTTCATTTTTTTTCCATTATTCATATATAATATGATTATTTTTTCCCTTATACATATAATAATTAATCATTTTCATATGTATATTATTTAATTTACTCATATAATTGCCAAAATCATATGAATACATAAGTTTTGAACAATATGAGAGGTCGGCAACCACTGCCTACCTATAGTAGTTTTTGAACCCTCTGTCGTAATTCCGGTCGTTTACACTACTATACCCTCTCACTATAATGGCTTTTCTCTATAATACTAAGAGAATGTGGGATATTTTCAGCATTTTTTCCCTTATACATATAATAATTAATAATTTTCATATGTATATTATTTAATTTACTCATATAATTGCCAAAATCATATAAATACATAAGTTTTGAACAATATCAGAGGTCAGCAACGGTCTTTCCTCTATAATACTAAGATAATATGGGAATATTTTCAGCATTTTTTCCCTTATACATTTATACATATAATAATTAATCATTTTCATATGTATATTATTTAATTTACTCATATTATTGCCAAAATCATATAAATACATAAGTTTTGAACAATATCAGAGGTCAGCAACGGTCTTTCCTCTATAATACTAAGATAATGTGGGAATATTTCATCATTTTTTCCTTTATACATTTATACATATAATATTTAATCATTTTATATGTATATTATTTAATTTACTCATATAATTGCCAAAATCATATAAATACATAAGTTTTGAACAATATCAGAGGTCGGCAACGGTCTTTCCTCTATAATACTAAGATAATATGGGAATATTTCAGCATTTTTTCCCTTATACATATAATAATTAATCATTTTCATATGTATATTATTTAATTTACTCGTATAATTGCCAAAATCCTATGAAGACATAAGAGAATACAATATGAGAGGTCGGCGCAACCATAATATAGTAGTTGATGACGAGGTGTTTGGCAACTTGATACAATTCTTTAAAAAGTCTTTATATTAATTATATGATAGGGACAATATCATATGCGTCACTAAATTGATGACGAGGTGTTTGGCAACGTGACACAAATCATTAAAGTCTTTATATTAATTATATGATAGAGACAATATCATATGCGTCACTAAATTGATGACGAGGTATTTGGCAACTTGATAGAATTCTTTAAAGTCTTTATATCAAAAATTATATGATAGGGACAATATCATATGCGTCACTAAATTGATGACGAGGTGTTTGGCAACTTGACACAATTCATTAAAGTCTTTATATTAATTATATGATAGAGACAATATCATATGCGTCACTAAATTGATGACGAGGTATTTGGCAACTTGATATAATTCTTTAAAGTCTTTATATCAAATATTATATGATAGGGACAATATCATATGCGTCACTAAATTGATGACGAGGTGTTTGGCAACTTGACACAATTCATTAAAGTCTTTATATTAATTATATTATAGGGACAATATCATATGCGTCACTAAATTGATGACGAGGTATTTGGCAACTTGATACAATTCTTTAAAGTTTTTATATCAAAAATTATATGATAGGGACAATATCATATGCGTCACTAAATTGATGACGAGGTGTTTGGCAACTTGACACAATTCATTAAAGTCTTTATATTAATTATATGATAGGGACAATATCATATGCGTCACTAAATTGATGACGAGGTATTTGGCAACTTGATACAATTCTTTAAAGTTTTTATATCAAAAATTATATGATAGGGACAATATCATATGCGTCACTAAATTGATGACGAGGTGTTTGGCAACTTGACACAATTCATTAAAGTCTTTATATTAATTATATGATAGAGACAATATCATATGCGTCACTAAATTGATGACGAGGTATTTGGCAACTTGATATAATTCTTTAAAGTCTTTATATCAAAAATTATATGATAGGGACAATATCATATGCGTCACTAAATTGATGACGAGGTGTTTGGCAACTTGACACAATTCATTAAAGTCTTTATATTAATTATATGATAGGGACAATATCATATGCGTCACTAAATTGATGACGAGGTATTTGGCAACTTGATACAATTCTTTAAAGTTTTTATATCAAAAATTATATGATAGGGACAATATCATATGCGTCACTAAATTGATGACGAGGTGTTTGGCAACTTGACACAATTCATTAAAGTCTTTATATTAATTATATGATAGGGACAATATCATATGCGTCACTAAATTGATGACGAGGTATTTGGCAACGTGATAGAATTCTTTAAAGTCTTTATATCAAAAATTATATGATAGGGACAATATCATATGCGTCACTAAATTGATGACGAGGTGTTTGTTTGGCTACAGGAAAAATCATTTATTTATCGAATCATCAAGCAAAGGATAAGCTTCAGTGGATCGCAGTATGGCAGCTGCTCAACCACTTACAACACCTTGCCTGTTACAAAAGTCGTTTACAATTGATTCTAGGCTTTGTCATTGTATTAAATAATGCTTTTATATGTAACTAGCGCGGCATCAGGTGATCGAAGATCCTCCTAATTTACTATGTTACAAATTACATTGGCATCACATCCATTGTCGTTTATAAAATAAATTATAAACTTTAAATGGTTTAGAAGCCATACAATGCAAATTGCCCCTTATTTATCATTGCAGTCCAGCACGGATACGACCTTAGAGGCGTTCAGGCATAATCCAACGGACGTAGCGTCATACCACTGTTCGCTCGAACAAGTATTGTGCCATTGGTCCGTACCTGCGGTTCCTCTCGTACTACGCAGGAATGCTGTCGCAACAACGTTTTGTCATTAGTAGGGTAAAACTAACCTGTCTCACGACGGTCTAAACCCAGCTCACGTTCCCTTGCATGGGTGAACAATCCAACGCTTGGTGAATTTTGCTTCACAATGATAGGAAGAGCCGACATCGAAGGATCAAAAAGCGACGTCGCTATGAACGCTTGGCCGCCACAAGCCAGTTATCCCTATGGTAACTTTTCTGACACCTCTTGTTAAAAACTCTTTAAACCAAAAGGATCGATAGGCCGAGCTTTTGCTGTCCCTGTGTGTACTGAACACCGAGATCAAGTCAGCATTTGCCCTTTTGCTCTATGTGTGGTTTCTGTCCGCACTGAGCTGGCCTTGGGACACCTCCGTTATTATTTGAGAGATGTACCGCCCCAGTCAAACTCCCTACCTGGCAATGTCCTTGAATTGGATCATACCTGAGTAATTGGAGTTATACCAAATTTTCAAATCAAAAATACATAAATGCATCGTTTTATTAAAGAATTTGTTTGCGATTATATAACAAACTCGTGATACTTTGATCAAGAAGCTTGCATCAAAACCCAATACCATAAGATATAATAAATATATCCGTATAATGGCTAGGAAATGATACACGTTCCATTTAATCAAGTAAGTAAGGAAACAATAAGAGTAGTGGTATTTCATTGACGATACCAAACCGAGGTCTAATATCTCCCACTTATTCTACACCTCTTATGTCTCCTTACACTGCCAGATTAGAGTCAAGCTCAAAAGGGTCTTCTTTCCCCGCTAATTATTCCAAGCCCGTTCCCTTGGCTGTGGTTTCGCTAGATAGTAGATAGGGACAGTAGGAATCTCGTTAATCCATTCATGCGCGTCACTAATTAGATGGGTCGCGATCGAACACTCGACGAGTGCAGACGTGCCTGCGGATCGACAGCAAATTGTTAGCAAATTGTTAGCAAATTGTTCACAGTTGTAAGTCCCGTTACTTGTGCCCAGCCACTTCGCGTCGCGTGATCTTGTCGCGCGTTTTGATTGGCCCAGCCAACGTACCTAACGGTAGTTCGCACTAACACCATCGCACACCCGAGTGTGCGTGTTATCAGCGCAAAAAACCCAGTGCTCGAAGCAGCGGTATAATTGCAAAGCAGCAGCCACGTGCTGCCTGGCTCACCGGCTTACGGTGCCCAGCTTCCCCCCCCCCCCCCCTCCTCACTCCTTATCAACTTTGGAGAAGATGGACTGGCAGGCCCCCCCGCGCACCCACAAGCTTGGAACAACACCACGCAAAAAGGCTCTGAGAACACGCAAGAGCAGCTCCAGCAGCGAGGGAAGCACCTCGCATACAGAGCCGGGCGAGATAAAGCGAAAACCGGCAAAGAAAGCACAGGGAGAGGAGCTGGAAGATAAGCCAAGCACTAGCGCAGCTCTGCGCAAGAAGCTCGCCAACAACGCCTTCGCTTTACTCTCGACCGAAGAAGACGAGTACGACCAAGAGAGCTCTGATGACGAACCCGGACCTAAAGACGATTCCAAGCCCAAGACCCCCGAGAAACCAAAGCCCACCCCGAAGACCATCAAGCCACCTCCGATTTTTATCCCCGATGTGACCAACATCTCGGCACTCGTCAAGATGATCACGACTCTTGTAGGCCCGAAGAACAATTTTACCTACAAGACCGTGAATGGCAACAACGTACGTGTCATGATGCCGGACAAAGAGTCCTATACAGCTCTGCGTCTCCAACTTGTGGCCCAAAACAAGAGGCATCGGACTTTCCAGCCGAAAGATGAACGTGCATACAAGGTTGTCATCAAAGGACTCCACCACTCCACCGATCGTGAGGAAATCATTGAAGACCTTCGCAGACAAGGGCACGCTGTTAGAGATCTGCACAATCCCATTGGCAGAAGAACTAAAGAACCGCTGGGAATATTCTTCGCCAACCTGGAGCCTTCCAGCAACAACAAAGACGTCTACCAAGTCAAGCGGATCTGCAGGTCGGTAGTAACCATTGAACCGCCGCAGAAGTTCAACGACGTGCCTCAATGCTTCAGGTGCCAAGGATTCGGTCATACACAGCGTTACTGCTTCCTGGAATACCGATGTGTAAAGTGTGGAGGCCCTCACGAATCGAGGGCATGTGAGAAGAGGGAGGACGACAAAGCGTGCTGCTTCCACTGCCAGGCGGACCATCCTGCGTCTTTCAAGGGATGCCCTGCATACAAAAGGGCCAAAGCACTAGCTGCTCCGAAAACAAGGCCCGTCGCTAATGCTAACAAGGCGCCGCCCGTGGCATCACCAAACGTCACCTCTGGCAGGAGCTACCGAGACGCCCTCAACGGAGTGCACGCAGCACCGCAGAATCCCACAACCCCAGTCCAAACCCAAACAGAAACCCCACACTCCGGTCAGATAGAAGCGATGTTCGCTCGCATGGAAGGAATGATGGAAAGGATGATGGAGCGCATGTTCACCCAGATGACACAGCTGGTGGCCACCATTCTCAACAGCAAGTCATGCAACTAAAGCTCCACCTAGTCGTCTGGAATGCGAACGGCCTGCAGAACAGCAAGGCCATAGTCGAGCACCATCTGAAGACCCACCAGATCGATATCCTACTTGTAGCCGAAACCCACTTCTCCCCCAGATCCCACTTTAATATCAGCGGATATGACCTCATCCATGCAGACCATCCTTCTGGCAGAGCACGCGGTGGAGCAGCCATCCTCATCAGGAGCGGTATTCAATACCTAGAGCTGCCCGCGTTTCAGCAAGACTGGGCACAATGTCCTGTCATCAGGATTGTCAGCCCGCAAGGAGATTTAGACATTGGAGCGGTCTACTTTCCCCCCAGATACCGCATAACAGCATCTCACCTCAGTGAGTTCTTCGAGCATTTTGGGCCCCGCTTCATAGCAGCTGGAGATTATAACGCCAAACATTCTTGGTGGGGATCGCGCGCCAACAACCCCAAAGGGAAAACTCTGTTTGGGTACCTGCAACGCCACCGACTGGACTGCCACTCCACTGGCGAGCCCACTCACTGGCCAACGAATCCCCTCAAGACTCCAGACCTGCTGGACTTTGCTGTGTCGAAAGGCATAGGGCATGCGAAGATCAGCTGCACAACAAATGCTGATCTCCTGTCAGACCACTGTGCAATAAACGTGCTAATCAACACGCCAGTCCTCAGGAAAACCCCGCTCAGAAGGCTCACTGGAAAATATACCGACGCCGCCAAGTTCGCGTCCTGGATGCTCTCCACCGTCAATCCGAACCCCATCCTCAACACACCCAGGAACATTGATGAAGCTATCGGGAATCTCACCAGGCAGATGCAAAACGCTGCGGAATTCGCAAGCCCACCGCCACCAAAGACTGCGAGAACACCTAGCAGGGACCTCCACCTCTGGTCCCCGGAAATTGCGGCACTCGTGACTGAGAAGAGGCGTCTCAGGAGAGTTTGGTTCTTGACGCGCAATCCAAGAGACAAAACAGCGCTCAATCACGCCACAAAGGAGTTGAAGGACAAGATCTCCAGCCTACGCCAGGACTCCTTCCTCAGATTCCTCGAGGAACTCTCTCCCGGGGACCCAGACCACAATCTGTGGAACGTCACCCGCCACATTAAACGACCAGCCAAAAAGGTTTCCGCAGTGCGCAAAGCAGATGGATCCTGGTGCCGTTCGGATGCTGAAAGAGCAGAAGCTTTCGCCGAACACCTTTACAACGCCTTCTCTCCGTTCGACTGCTGCACTGCCGAAGAACATGCTGAAACAGCCCGGTTTCTCAATAGCCCAAGCTCTCCCGGTCCCCCGTTGGAACCAGTCGACCCTGAGGAAGTTGCGCAGGAGATTGCTCTACTGAAGAACAACAAATCTCCAGGCCTGGATCGTATAGATGCGGCGGCCCTAAAAATGCTCCCATTCCGCTGCACACAAATGCTGGCCAGCATTTACAACAGCTGCTTCCGGCTAGGGTACTTCCCGGAAGAGTGGAAAAGAGCAGAGGTTATTGTCCTCCTCAAGCCTGGTAAGCCTGAAGCCAATCTCGCCTCCTATCGTCCGATTAGTTTGCTGGCAATCCTCTCCAAAATACTCGAAAGAGTATTTTTGCGCAGAGTATTGCCAGTACTGGATGAGGCTGGTTTGATCCCCGATCACCAGTTTGGCTTCAGGCGCTCCCACGGAACACCAGAGCAATGCCACCGGCTAGTCGAACGGATCCTCGAGGCATTCGAGCAAAAGAAATACTGCTGCGCTGTAATGCTCGACGTGAAGCAGGCATTCGACAGAGTTTGGCATCCTGGACTCCTCCATAAACTCAAATCCTACCTCCCAAGCCCCCATTTTACCCTCCTCAAATCCTACACTGAGGGAAGAGCATTCCAAGTCAGATGCGGAAGTGCAATAAGCCTACCCAGACTGATCAGAGCTGGAGTTCCGCAAGGCAGTGTGCTCGGACCAATACTGTACACCCTTTACACCGCAGACCTTCCCATAATCCCCTCCAGGAACCTAACTATAGCGACTTATGCAGATGACACGGCTTTCCTCGCCTCCTCATCCGACCCACGAGAAGCCTCCGAAACAATCCAAAGGCAAATGGACGCGCTACATCCCTGGCTCAGCAGGTGGAACATCGTAGTGAACGCGGAAAAATCTACCCAAACAACATTTGCACTAAGGAGAGGAGACTGCCCACCGGTCACGCTAAACGGAGTCATCATTCCCAACGCACCCGCACCCAAGTACCTAGGACTTACCCTGGACCGCAGGCTCACTTGGCGTCCCCACATCGTCAGCAAACGCATACAGGCCGATGCGCGTCTGAGGCAGATGCATTGGCTTATTGGGAGAGGGTCCAAGCTAAGGCAGAACCACAAAATCCTGGTGTACAAGGCAATTCTCAAGCCCATCTGGACCTACGGGATACAGCTATGGGGCACGGCAAGCCACACGAATCGCCTGCGTATACAGCGGTTCCAGAATAGGTGCTTGAGAATTGCCTGTAATGCGCATCCCTACCACGAGAATGTCGCCATACATAGGGAACTTGGAATCCCACAAGTCGCTGATGAAATCTCCAGGCTCAGCGAGAGATACCTGAAAAGGCTCGAAAACCACCCTAACCACCTCGCCACCAACCTGTTAGACAATAGCCAAACAAGCAGACGTCTCATGAGGAGACACCCTCTCGATCTTCCACAACAATAGACAACACATATAAAACCCGCCACAAATACATGTACAATAGTATCCCTTAAGCTAATGTTCCCCCGCAAAACCATTTAATTATTGTCCACTAGGACAGATTTTAAATAAATAAACGCACGCTAAAAAAAAAAAAAAAAAAAAAAAAAAAAACTAATTAGATGACGAGGCATTTGGCTACCTTAAGAGAGTCATAGTTACTCCCGCCGTTGACCCGCGCTTACTTGAATTTCTTCACTTTGACATTCAGAGCACTGGGCAGAAATCACATTGTGTCAACACCCGCTAGGGCCATCACAATGCTTTGTTTTAATTAGACAGTCGGATTCCCCAAGTCCGTGCCAGTTCTGAATTGATTGTTAATTGATAATCGTTATAATTGATAAGAACTAATTGGTTTAACCCAAATAGTATTCTTAAAAATTTTAGCAAGAAAGTTCCACAATTGGCTACGTAACTAAACTATCCGGGGAACAAGTAACTAACATAAATGCTAGAAACTCTATTTACCCAGAACGAGCACATAAACCATGTTATTGTTTCCCAATCAAGCCCGACTATCTCAATCTTCAGAGCCAATCCTTATCCCGAAGTTACGGATCTAATTTGCCGACTTCCCTTACCTACATTATTCTATCGACTAGAGACTCTTCACCTTGGAGACCAGCTGCGGATATTGGTACGGCCTGTTGAGAAGTTTGCGTGTCCCCACCATAAATTTTCAAGGTCCGAGGAGAAAATATCGACACAACAGTATATGTCATGCTCTTCTAGCCCATCTACCATATCTCTCTGCGAAAGACTTCCATGGTAGTACGGCTATAAAACAGAAAAGAAAACTCTTCCGATATCTCTCGACGGCTTCTTTATGGTCGTTCCTGTTGCCAGGATGAGCACGAGGCCCATATTTAATAACAAACGGATACTCAACAGGTTACGGAATTGGAACCGTATTCCCTTTCGTTCAAAATTATTCAAGTGTATTATATTCGCTTTGTTTATATAGTTAGGCATTTTTGTTTTACTTGAAAATTTTCGGCTTTCGCCTTGAACTTAGGACCGACTAACTCGTGATCAACCACTGTTCACACGAAACCCTTCTCCACTTCAGTCCTCCAAGGTCTCATTCGATTATTTGCTACTACCACCAAGATCTGTACCAATGGCAGCTCCATGCAGGCTTACGCCAAACACTTCTACGCATACCATTGTACCTTCCTACTCACTAAAGTTTCAAAATTTATATCACAAGTAATATAAATCATCTACTTTAGCGGTAATGTATAGGTATACAACTTAAGCGCCATCCATTTTAAGGGCTAGTTGCTTCGGCAGGTGAGTTGTTACACACTCCTTAGCGGATTTCGACTTCCATGATCACCGTCCTGCTGTTTTAAGCAACCAACGCCTTTCATGGTATCTGCATGAGTTGTTAATTTGGGCACCGTAACATTACGTTTGGTTCATCCCACAGCGCCAGTTCTGCTTACCAAAAGTGGCCCACTGGGCACATTATATCATAACCTTGAACTTCATATCAAGAAAGTTAAGGTTCTTACCCATTTAAAGTTTGAGAATAGGTTAAGATCGTTTCGACCCTAAGGCCTCTAATCATTCGCTTTACCAGATAAGATTATTTTATATAATATTAAAATGCACCAGCTATCCTGAGGGAAACTTCGGAAGGAACCAGCTACTAGATGGTTCGATTGGTCTTTCGCCCCTATACTCAATTCTGACAATCGATTTGCACGTCAGAACTGTTTCGGTCTTCCATCAGGGTTTCCCCTGACTTCAACCTGATCAAGTATAGTTCACCATCTTTCGGGTCACAGCATATATGCTCAAGGTACGTTCCAGTTAGAGGCATAAATAATATAAATATACATTATACATAACTATATAGAACGCCCCGGGATTGTGTTAATTAGCTATAAATAGCTAAAAAACTAATCCCATTATTAGTCAAGTTAATTACGCTATTAGGTTTACATCCCAATAACTTGCACATATGTTAGACTCCTTGGTCCGTGTTTCAAGACGGGTCCCGAAGGTATCCTGAATCTTTCGCATTGTTAATCATACAAGAGCATATAATAAACACAAAAATCAATGATAATTATGCCATTATATAATTCCGAAAAATTAACGCTCTGTAATAATATAAATCTATCAGCACTTTATCAAATTAATAACATTTATTCTGTGTTAAAATGCAAGCAATTTAATTGGAATAAACTATAAGTTATATTTTATGATAAATTTGGGATATGCTAATAGATTACAATGTCCTTATATGGAAAAAATGCACATTATTCTTAATAATATTATTTAAATATTACAATTTTAATGATGAATTTTCCATAACGGATATTCAGGTTCATCGGGCTTAACCTCTAAGCAGTTTCACGTACTGTTTAACTCTCTATTCAGAGTTCTTTTCAACTTTCCCTCACGGTACTTGTTTACTATCGGTCTCATGGTTATATTTAGTTTTAGATGGAGTTTACCACCCACTTAGTGCTGCACTATCAAGCAACACGACTCTTTGGAAACATCATCTAGTAATCATTAACGTTATACGGGCCTGGCACCCTCTATGGGTAAATGGCCTCATTTAAGAAGGACTTAAATCATTAATTTCTCATACTAGAATATTGACGCTCCATACACTGCATCTCACATTTGCCATATAGACAAAGTGACTTAGTGCTGAACTGTTTTCTTTTCGCTCGCCGCTACTAAGAAAATCCTTGTTAGTTTCTTTTCCTCCCCTAATTAATATGCTTAAATTCAGGGGGTAGTCCCATATGAGTTGAGGTTGTATATATAACTATTTTTTGCCATAAATTCTTTATATATAAATGATAAAACAATCAATTAAATTCGTTATAAATAGTTCCAATAGTTCTTGTAAGCAAAGTTATTTTTTATCCATTTAACGAACCAACGAAGAATAATAACAAAACCAAGATTTTTCTTTTTCCGAATCATTAATAAGAGACAATTCTAGATGAAAAATATTTCAATTTTTTATGCTAGACATTTCTCAGTATTATTTGATTGAAAAAGAAAATATTTCTCTTCGTTTTTCACATTCAAATGTGAGATAATGTTTTTCATTTCTTTTTTAATATTATGAATAAAATCATTATTTAATCCAATAATATACCATATGCTTATAAAAAATTTATAAACAACTTAATTAGCATAGTCTTACAACCCTCAACCATATGTAGTCCAAGCAGCACTATAAAATTAATTAAAGTACATAACAGCATGGACTGCGATATGCGTTCAAAATGTCGATGTTCATGTGTCCTGCAGTTCACACGATGACGCACAGTTTGCTGCGTTCTTCATCGACCCATGAGCCGAGTGATCCACCGCTTAGAGTTTTATAATTCATTTTTATATAATATCAATATTGTTTTTATTGAAAGAAATTAAAAATACACCATTTTACTGGCATATATCAATTCCTTCAATAAATTTATTTTTATACCTAAAAATAAATGTTGCGATATGTCTTAGTTTCATATAAGCATTATGTATCATAAAAATCTGGTTATGGTTTGCTATTTTGGGTGACACATACTGCAAAATTTATATAAAACATTAACCTGATGGATGACAGGTACAAACATTGTATATTTTAGGTTGTTGCATTAGCCAACGTATGCTCATAACATAGATGAACAATACATATTCGCAACGCGTGTATATTATGGTCCATATACACACACACTTATTTTGAATACCACATTCAAAATTATTTTAATTTTAATTCGACTTCTACTTTCAAATTTTGTTCAGTTTCTTCGATTTCCATTTTCGAGAATTTGTTTTTATAGGAAACGCCATTGTTGTAGTAGGTACTGCCACAAATACGCACAACAACATTAATAATGTTAAAGTCTTTTTATGAGGTTGCCAAGCCCCACATATAAAATAAAAGCCATCTTCATTTTATTTTGACTTTAACTTTTGATTCCGTGGAATCATTTTGTAATATTTTTATTTTGGTAAATTGTATTTATTTGTATTATAACAAATGTTTATTAACGATAAGGATATTATACAATAATGATCCTTCCGCAGGTTCACCTACGGAAACCTTGTTACGACTTTTACTTCCTCTAAATAATCAAGTTCGGTCAACTTTTGCGAAACAACCGTAACACGCAAGGCGTCACAGTGATCACGTCCGGAGACCTCACTAAATAATTCAATCGGTAGTAGCGACGGGCGGTGTGTACAAAGGGCAGGGACGTAATCAATGCGAGTTAATGACTCACACTTACTGGGAATTCCAAGTTCATGTGAACAGTTTCAGTTCACAATCCCAAGCATGAAAGTGGTTCAGCGGTTTACCCGGACCTCTCGGTCTAGGAAATACACGTTGATACTTTCATTGTAGCGCGCGTGCAGCCCAGGACATCTAAGGGCATCACAGACCTGTTATTGCTCAATCTCATTATTGCTAGACGCAATTTGTCCATTTAAGAAGCTAGTGTCCTTATAATGGGACAAACCAACAGGTACGGCTCCACTTACATAAACACATTCAAACACAATAAACATTTTACTGCCACCATGAATGAAGGCTACATAAGCTTCAGCACCATAATCCTGAAGATATCTATTTAATATATTTGAGTCTCGTTCGTTATCGGAATTAACCAGACAAATCACTCCACGAACTAAGAACGGCCATGCACCACCACCCATAGATTCGAGAAAGAGCTATCAATCTGTCTTACACACTTATGTTCGGACCTGGTAAGTTTTCCCGTGTTGAGTCAAATTAAGCCGCAGGCTCCACTCCTGGTGGTGCCCTTCCGTCAATTCCTTTAAGTTTCAGCTTTGCAACCATACTTCCCCCGGAGCCCAAAAGCTTTGGTTTCCCGGGAAGCGACTGAGAGAGCCATAAAAGTAGCTACACCCAATTGCTAGCTGGCATCGTTTATGGTTAGAACTAGGGCGGTATCTGATCGCCTTCGAACCTCTAACTTTCGTTCTTGATTAATGAAAACATCTTTGGCAAATGCTTTCGCTTAAGTTAGTCTTACGACGGTCCAAGAATTTCACCTCTCGCGTCGTAATACTAATGCCCCCAAACTGCTTCTATTAATCATTACCTCTTGATCTGAAAACCAATGAAAGCAGAACAGAGGTCTTATTTCATTATCCCATGCACAGAATATTCAGGCATTTGAAGCCTGCTTTAAGCACTCTAATTTGTTCAAAGTAATAGTACCGGCCCACAATAACACTCGTTTAAGAGCACTAGTGCAGGTTTTTAAATAGGAGGAACATATGAAAAAATACAAGTATTTAATCACATATAAGAACTCCACCGGTAATACGCTTACATACATAAAGGTATAGTACTAACCACAATTGTAAGTTGTACTACCCGTATGAAGCACAAGTTCAACTACGAACGTTTTAACCGCAACAACTTTAATATACGCTATTGGAGCTGGAATTACCGCGGCTGCTGGCACCAGACTTGCCCTCCAATTGGTCCTTGTTAAAGGATTTAAAGTGTACTCATTCCAATTACAGGGCCTCGGATATGAGTCCTGTATTGTTATTTTTCGTCACTACCTCCCCGAGCTGGGAGTGGGTAATTTACGCGCCTGCTGCCTTCCTTAGATGTGGTAGCCGTTTCTCAGGCTCCCTCTCCGGAATCGAACCCTGATTCCCCGTTACCCGTTGCAACCATGGTAGTCCTAGATACTACCATCAAAAGTTGATAGGGCAGACATTTGAAAGATCTGTCGTCGGTACAAGACCATACGATCTGCATGTTATCTAGAGTTCAACCAATATAACGATCTTGCGATCGCTTGGTTTTAGCCTAATAAAAGCACATGTCCCATAAGGTTCATGTTTTAATTGCATGTATTAGCTCTAGAATTACCACAGTTATCCAAGTAACTGTTAACGATCTAAGGAACCATAACTGATATAATGAGCCTTTTGCGGTTTCACTTTTAATTCGTGTGTACTTAGACATGCATGGCTTAATCTTTGAGACAAGCATATAACTACTGGCAGGATCAACCAGAATAATGTTTTTCCTTCATATTCCATTCATATATTTTGAATCGAAATAAGCAATATAATAGATATATAGATATATAGATTTTTCACTTTATATAATTCCATGATTTTTATTATATTGAATAAAATTCAATATTTCGCCTTTGGGTAAAATTTTAAATATATAAGTAAAAAAATCCATTCGATTACGGCCATTTTTATATAGCATTCGTAATCCATATTTTCATTTTTAATTTATACTTGTTTTACCAATATAACAAGAATTTCATCTAATTATTGTAATATATATATTTCTATAATTTTATCTTTTTATACATACATATTTCATTATAAAATATCATTTTATTTCCAACATACATAATTATTGTATCCACACATGTACAATTTTTGTTTAACCAATATAAATATTAAGTTAAATCATTTGCATTTTGAAGATAAATTTAAAATTTATCTCTTTTCATATATATCTCTGGTAATATATAACATAAAACCAAGCGCATATGATAATATTTCCACATTTAATATATAATTTTATATTTCTTTCATAAGAATCCATATTTGTATTATACCGTAACGATATAATAATCCAACTATACGGCAGGTAATAAATTAATATTTGCCTGCCTCCAAAAATTAACGATAATATATGGAAACGATTTGTTATTCTATATATAATAGAAACTTGACTTTTGTTTCAACGATATTATCTATAAAGCGTATATTCCTATTATCCGCGGAGCCAAGTCCCGTGTTCTATAGAACTGAGAAACAAATTTGTACGGATAATAATATACTTTATTGTATGTAACCAATATAAACATAATCCGAAATAAATATTTCGAATAATGCGGGAGGTCGGCAACCACTGCCTACCTATAGTAGTTTTTGAACCCGCTGTCCTCAAAGCGGGTATTTTCAATTCCGTTTGCCACCCAACATACGGGCTATTCTCTTATATATTAAGAGATTATAGGAACATTTCATTTTTTTTCCATTATTCATATATAATATGATTATTTTTTCCCTTATACATATAATAATTAATCATTTTCATATGTATATTATTTAATTTACTCATATTATTGCCAAAATCATATGAATACATAAGTTTTGAACAATATGAGAGGTCGGCAACCACTGCCTACCTATAGTAGTTTTTGAACCCTCTGTCGTAATTCCGGTCGTTTACACTACTATACCCTCTCACTATAATGGCTTTTCTCTATAATACTAAGAGAATGTGGGATATTTTCAGCATTTTTTCCCTTATACATATAATAATTAATCATTTTCATATGTATATTATTTAATTTACTCATATTATTGCCAAAATCATATGAATACATAAGTTTTGAACAATATGAGAGGTCGGCAACCACTGCCTACCTATAGTAGTTTTTGAACCCTCTGTCGTAATTCCGGTCGTTTACACTACTATACCCTCTCACTATAATGGCTTTTCTCTATAATACTAAGAGAATGTGGGATATTTTCAGCATTTTTTCCCTTATACATATAATAATTAATCATTTTCATATGTATATTATTTAATTTACTCATATTATTGCCAAAATCATATGAATACATAAGTTTTGAACAATATGAGAGGTCGGCAACCACTGCCTACCTATAGTAGTTTTTGAACCCTCTGTCGTAATTCCGGTCGTTTACACTACTATACCCTCTCACTATAATGGCTTTTCTCTATAATACTAAGAGAATGTGGGATATTTTCAGAATTTTTTCCCTTATACATATAATAATTAATCATTTTCATATGTATATTATTTAATTTACTCATATTATTGCCAAAATCATATGAATACATAAGTTTTGAACAATATGAGAGGTCGGCAACCACTGCCTACCTATAGTAGTTTTTGAACCCTCTGTCGTAATTCCGGTCGTTTACACTACTATACCCTCTCACTATAATGGCTTTTCTCTATTATACTAAGAGAATGTGGGATATTTTCAGCATTTTTTCCCTTATACATATAATAATTAATAATTTTCATATGTATATTATTTAATTTACTCATATAATTGCCAAAATCATATGAATACATAAGTTTTGAACAATATGAGAGGTCGGCAACCACTGCCTACCTATAGTAGTTTTTGAACCCTCTGTCGTAATTCCGGTCGTTTACACTACTATACCCTCTCACTATAATGGCTTTTCTCTATAATACTAAGAGAATGTGGGAATATTTCAGCATTTTTTCCCCTATACATATAATAATTAATAATTTTCATATGTATATTATTTAATTTACTCATATAATTGCCAAAATCATATGAATACATAAGTTTTGAACAATATGAGAGGTCGGCAACCACTGCCTACCTATAGTAGTTTTTGAACCCTCTGTCGTAATTCCGGTCGTTTACACTACTATACCCTCTCACTATAATGGCTTTTCTCTATAATACTAAGAGAATGTGGGAATATTTCAGCATTTTTTCCCCTATACATATAATAATTAATAATTTTCATATGTATATTATTTAATTTACTCATATAATTGCCAAAATCATATAAATACATAAGTTTTGAACAATATCAGAGGTCAGCAACGGTCTTTCCTCTATAATACTAAGATAATATGGGAATATTTTCAGCATTTTTTCCCTTATACATTTATACATATAATAATTAATCATTTTCATATGTATATTATTTAATTTACTCATATTATTGCCAAAATCATATAAATACATAAGTTTTGAACAATATCAGAGGTCAGCAACGGTCTTTCCTCTATAATACTAAGATAATGTGGGAATATTTCATCATTTTTTCCTTTATACATTTATACATATAATATTTAATCATTTTATATGTATATTATTTAATTTACTCATATAATTGCCAAAATCATATAAATACATAAGTTTTGAACAATATCAGAGGTCGGCAACGGTCTTTCCTCTATAATACTAAGATAATATGGGAATATTTCAGCATTTTTTCCCTTATACATATAATAATTAATCATTTTCATATGTATATTATTTAATTTACTCGTATAATTGCCAAAATCCTATGAAGACATAAGAGAATACAATATGAGAGGTCGGCGCAACCATAATATAGTAGTTGATGACGAGGTGTTTGGCAACTTGATACAATTCTTTAAAAAGTCTTTATATTAATTATATGATAGGGACAATATCATATGCGTCACTAAATTGATGACGAGGTGTTTGGCAACGTGACACAAATCATTAAAGTCTTTATATTAATTATATGATAGAGACAATATCATATGCGTCACTAAATTGATGACGAGGTATTTGGCAACTTGATAGAATTCTTTAAAGTCTTTATATCAAAAATTATATGATAGGGACAATATCATATGCGTCACTAAATTGATGACGAGGTGTTTGGCAACTTGACACAATTCATTAAAGTCTTTATATTAATTATATGATAGAGACAATATCATATGCGTCACTAAATTGATGACGAGGTATTTGGCAACTTGATATAATTCTTTAAAGTCTTTATATCAAATATTATATGATAGGGACAATATCATATGCGTCACTAAATTGATGACGAGGTGTTTGGCAACTTGACACAATTCATTAAAGTCTTTATATTAATTATATGATAGGGACAATATCATATGCGTCACTAAATTGATGACGAGGTATTTGGCAACTTGATACAATTCTTTAAAGTTTTTATATCAAAAATTATATGATAGGGACAATATCATATGCGTCACTAAATTGATGACGAGGTGTTTGGCAACTTGACACAATTCATTAAAGTCTTTATATTAATTATATGATAGGGACAATATCATATGCGTCACTAAATTGATGACGAGGTATTTGGCAACTTGATACAATTCTTTAAAGTTTTTATATCAAAAATTATATGATAGGGACAATATCATATGCGTCACTAAATTGATGACGAGGTGTTTGGCAACTTGACACAATTCATTAAAGTCTTTATATTAATTATATGATAGAGACAATATCATATGCGTCACTAAATTGATGACGAGGTATTTGGCAACTTGATAAATTCTTTAAAGTCTTTATATCAAAAATTATATGATAGGGACAATATCATATGCGTCACTAAATTGATGACGAGGTGTTTGGCAACTTGACACAATTCATTAAAGTCTTTATATTAATTATATGATAGGGACAATATCATATGCGTCACTAAATTGATGACGAGGTATTTGGCAACTTGATACAATTCTTTAAAGTTTTTATATCAAAAATTATATGATAGGGACAATATCATATGCGTCACTAAATTGATGACGAGGTGTTTGGCAACTTGACACAATTCATTAAAGTCTTTATATTAATTTATAATTATATGATAGGACAATATCATATGCGTCACTAAATTGATGACGAGGTATTTGGCAACGTGATAGAATTCTTTAAAGTCTTTATATCAAAAATTATACGATAGGGACAATATCATATGCGTCACTAAATTGATGACGAGGTATTTGGCAACTTGATATAATTCTTTAAAGTCTTTATATCAAAAATTATATGATAGGGACAATATCATATGCGTCACTAAATTGATGACGAGGTGTTTGTTTGGCTACAGGAAAAATCATTTATTTATCGAATCATCAAGCAAAGGATAAGCTTCAGTGGATCGCAGTATGGCAGCTGCTCAACCACTTACAACACCTTGCCTGTTACAAAAGTCGTTTACAATTGATTCTAGGCTTTGTCATTGTATTAAATAATGCTTTTATATGTAACTAGCGCGGCATCAGGTGATCGAAGATCCTCCTAATTTACTATGTTACAAATTACATTGGCATCACATCCATTGTCGTTTATAAAATAAATTATAAACTTTAAATGGTTTAGAAGCCATACAATGCAAATTGCCCCTTATTTATCATTGCAGTCCAGCACGGATACGACCTTAGAGGCGTTCAGGCATAATCCAACGGACGTAGCGTCATACCACTGTTCGCTCGAACAAGTATTGTGCCATTGGTCCGTACCTGCGGTTCCTCTCGTACTACGCAGGAATGCTGTCGCAACAACGTTTTGTCATTAGTAGGGTAAAACTAACCTGTCTCACGACGGTCTAAACCCAGCTCACGTTCCCTTGCATGGGTGAACAATCCAACGCTTGGTGAATTTTGCTTCACAATGATAGGAAGAGCCGACATCGAAGGATCAAAAAGCGACGTCGCTATGAACGCTTGGCCGCCACAAGCCAGTTATCCCTATGGTAACTTTTCTGACACCTCTTGTTAAAAACTCTTTAAACCAAAAGGATCGATAGGCCGAGCTTTTGCTGTCCCTGTGTGTACTGAACACCGAGATCAAGTCAGCATTTGCCCTTTTGCTCTATGTGTGGTTTCTGTCCGCACTGAGCTGGCCTTGGGACACCTCCGTTATTATTTGAGAGATGTACCGCCCCAGTCAAACTCCCTACCTGGCAATGTCCTTGAATTGGATCATACCTGAGTAATTGGAGTTATACCAAATTTTCAAATCAAAAATACATAAATGCATCGTTTTATTAAAGAATTTGTTTGCGATTATATAACAAACTCGTGATACTTTGATCAAGAAGCTTGCATCAAAACCCAATACCATAAGATATAATAAATATATCCGTATAATGGCTAGGAAATGATACACGTTCCATTTAATCAAGTAAGTAAGGAAACAATAAGAGTAGTGGTATTTCATTGACGATACCAAACCGAGGTCTAATATCTCCCACTTATTCTACACCTCTTATGTCTCCTTACACTGCCAGATTAGAGTCAAGCTCAAAAGGGTCTTCTTTCCCCGCTAATTATTCCAAGCCCGTTCCCTTGGCTGTGGTTTCGCTAGATAGTAGATAGGGACAGTAGGAATCTCGTTAATCCATTCATGCGCGTCACTAATTAGATGACGAGGCATTTGGCTACCTTAAGAGAGTCATAGTTACTCCCGCCGTTGACCCGCGCTTACTTGAATTTCTTCACTTTGACATTCAGAGCACTGGGCAGAAATCACATTGTGTCAACACCCGCTAGGGCCATCACAATGCTTTGTTTTAATTAGACAGTCGGATTCCCCAAGTCCGTGCCAGTTCTGAATTGATTGTTAATTGATAATCGTTATAATTGATAAGAACTAATTGGTTTAACCCAAATAGTATTCTTAAAAATTTTAGCAAGAAAGTTCCACAATTGGCTACGTAACTAAACTATCCGGGGAACAAGTAACTAACATAAATGCTAGAAACTCTATTTACCCAGAACGAGCACATAAACCATGTTATTGTTTCCCAATCAAGCCCGACTATCTCAATCTTCAGAGCCAATCCTTATCCCGAAGTTACGGATCTAATTTGCCGACTTCCCTTACCTACATTATTCTATCGACTAGAGACTCTTCACCTTGGAGACCAGCTGCGGATATTGGTACGGCCTGTTGAGAAGTTTGCGTGTCCCCACCATAAATTTTCAAGGTCCGAGGAGAAAATATCGACACAACAGTATATGTCATGCTCTTCTAGCCCATCTACCATATCTCTCTGCGAAAGACTTCCATGGTAGTACGGCTATAAAACAGAAAAGAAAACTCTTCCGATATCTCTCGACGGCTTCTTTATGGTCGTTCCTGTTGCCAGGATGAGCACGAGGCCCATATTTAATAACAAACGGATACTCAACAGGTTACGGAATTGGAACCGTATTCCCTTTCGTTCAAAATTATTCAAGTGTATTATATTCGCTTTGTTTATATAGTTAGGCATTTTTGTTTTACTTGAAAATTTTCGGCTTTCGCCTTGAACTTAGGACCGACTAACTCGTGATCAACCACTGTTCACACGAAACCCTTCTCCACTTCAGTCCTCCAAGGTCTCATTCGATTATTTGCTACTACCACCAAGATCTGTACCAATGGCAGCTCCATGCAGGCTTACGCCAAACACTTCTACGCATACCATTGTACCTTCCTACTCACTAAAGTTTCAAAATTTATATCACAAGTAATATAAATCATCTACTTTAGCGGTAATGTATAGGTATACAACTTAAGCGCCATCCATTTTAAGGGCTAGTTGCTTCGGCAGGTGAGTTGTTACACACTCCTTAGCGGATTTCGACTTCCATGATCACCGTCCTGCTGTTTTAAGCAACCAACGCCTTTCATGGTATCTGCATGAGTTGTTAATTTGGGCACCGTAACATTACGTTTGGTTCATCCCACAGCGCCAGTTCTGCTTACCAAAAGTGGCCCACTGGGCACATTATATCATAACCTTGAACTTCATATCAAGAAAGTTAAGGTTCTTACCCATTTAAAGTTTGAGAATAGGTTAAGATCGTTTCGACCCTAAGGCCTCTAATCATTCGCTTTACCAGATAAGATTATTTTATATAATATTAAAATGCACCAGCTATCCTGAGGGAAACTTCGGAAGGAACCAGCTACTAGATGGTTCGATTGGTCTTTCGCCCCTATACTCAATTCTGACAATCGATTTGCACGTCAGAACTGTTTCGGTCTTCCATCAGGGTTTCCCCTGACTTCAACCTGATCAAGTATAGTTCACCATCTTTCGGGTCACAGCATATATGCTCAAGGTACGTTCCAGTTAGAGGCATAAATAATATAAATATACATTATACATAACTATATAGAACGCCCCGGGATTGTGTTAATTAGCTATAAATAGCTAAAAAACTAATCCCATTATTAGTCAAGTTAATTACGCTATTAGGTTTACATCCCAATAACTTGCACATATGTTAGACTCCTTGGTCCGTGTTTCAAGACGGGTCCCGAAGGTATCCTGAATCTTTCGCATTGTTAATCATACAAGAGCATATAATAAACACAAAAATCAATGATAATTATGCCATTATATAATTCCGAAAAATTAACGCTCTGTAATAATATAAATCTATCAGCACTTTATCAAATTAATAACATTTATTCTGTGTTAAAATGCAAGCAATTTAATTGGAATAAACTATAAGTTATATTTTATGATAAATTTGGGATATGCTAATAGATTACAATGTCCTTATATGGAAAAAATGCACATTATTCTTAATAATATTATTTAAATATTACAATTTTAATGATGAATTTTCCATAACGGATATTCAGGTTCATCGGGCTTAACCTCTAAGCAGTTTCACGTACTGTTTAACTCTCTATTCAGAGTTCTTTTCAACTTTCCCTCACGGTACTTGTTTACTATCGGTCTCATGGTTATATTTAGTTTTAGATGGAGTTTACCACCCACTTAGTGCTGCACTATCAAGCAACACGACTCTTTGGAAACATCATCTAGTAATCATTAACGTTATACGGGCCTGGCACCCTCTATGGGTAAATGGCCTCATTTAAGAAGGACTTAAATCATTAATTTCTCATACTAGAATATTGACGCTCCATACACTGCATCTCACATTTGCCATATAGACAAAGTGACTTAGTGCTGAACTGTTTTCTTTTCGCTCGCCGCTACTAAGAAAATCCTTGTTAGTTTCTTTTCCTCCCCTAATTAATATGCTTAAATTCAGGGGTAGTCCCATATGAGTTGAGGTTGTATATATAACTATTTTTTGCCATAAATTCTTTATATATAAATGATAAAACAATCAATTAAATTCGTTATAAATAGTTCCAATAGTTCTTGTAAGCAAAGTTATTTTTTATCCATTTAACGAACCAACGAAGAATAATAACAAAACCAAGATTTTTCTTTTTCCGAATCATTAATAAGAGACAATTCTAGATGAAAAATATTTCAATTTTTTATGCTAGACATTTCTCAGTATTATTTGATTGAAAAAGAAAATATTTCTCTTCGTTTTTCACATTCAAATGTGAGATAATGTTTTTCATTTCTTTTTTAATATTATGAATAAAATCATTATTTAATCCAATAATATACCATATGCTTATAAAAAATTTATAAACAACTTAATTAGCATAGTCTTACAACCCTCAACCATATGTAGTCCAAGCAGCACTATAAAATTAATTAAAGTACATAACAGCATGGACTGCGATATGCGTTCAAAATGTCGATGTTCATGTGTCCTGCAGTTCACACGATGACGCACAGTTTGCTGCGTTCTTCATCGACCCATGAGCCGAGTGATCCACCGCTTAGAGTTTTATAATTCATTTTTATATAATATCAATATTGTTTTTATTGAAAGAAATTAAAAATACACCATTTTACTGGCATATATCAATTCCTTCAATAAATTTATTTTTATACCTAAAAATAAATGTTGCGATATGTCTTAGTTTCATATAAGCATTATGTATCATAAAAATCTGGTTATGGTTTGCTATTTTGGGTGACACATACTGCAAAATTTATATAAAACATTAACCTGATGGATGACAGGTACAAACATTGTATATTTTAGGTTGTTGCATTAGCCAACGTATGCTCATAACATAGATGAACAATACATATTCGCAACGCGTGTATATTATGGTCCATATACACACACACTTATTTTGAATACCACATTCAAAATTATTTTAATTTTAATTCGACTTCTACTTTCAAATTTTGTTCAGTTTCTTCGATTTCCATTTTCGAGAATTTGTTTTTATAGGAAACGCCATTGTTGTAGTAGGTACTGCCACAAATACGCACAACAACATTAATAATGTTAAAGTCTTTTTATGAGGTTGCCAAGCCCCACATATAAAATAAAAGCCATCTTCATTTTATTTTGACTTTAACTTTTGATTCCGTGGAATCATTTTGTAATATTTTTATTTTGGTAAATTGTATTTATTTGTATTATAACAAATGTTTATTAACGATAAGGATATTATACAATAATGATCCTTCCGCAGGTTCACCTACGGAAACCTTGTTACGACTTTTACTTCCTCTAAATAATCAAGTTCGGTCAACTTTTGCGAAACAACCGTAACACGCAAGGCGTCACAGTGATCACGTCCGGAGACCTCACTAAATAATTCAATCGGTAGTAGCGACGGGCGGTGTGTACAAAGGGCAGGGACGTAATCAATGCGAGTTAATGACTCACACTTACTGGGAATTCCAAGTTCATGTGAACAGTTTCAGTTCACAATCCCAAGCATGAAAGTGGTTCAGCGGTTTACCCGGACCTCTCGGTCTAGGAAATACACGTTGATACTTTCATTGTAGCGCGCGTGCAGCCCAGGACATCTAAGGGCATCACAGACCTGTTATTGCTCAATCTCATTATTGCTAGACGCAATTTGTCCATTTAAGAAGCTAGTGTCCTTATAATGGGACAAACCAACAGGTACGGCTCCACTTACATAAACACATTCAAACACAATAAACATTTTACTGCCACCATGAATGAAGGCTACATAAGCTTCAGCACCATAATCCTGAAGATATCTATTTAATATATTTGAGTCTCGTTCGTTATCGGAATTAACCAGACAAATCACTCCACGAACTAAGAACGGCCATGCACCACCACCCATAGATTCGAGAAAGAGCTATCAATCTGTCTTACACACTTATGTTCGGACCTGGTAAGTTTTCCCGTGTTGAGTCAAATTAAGCCGCAGGCTCCACTCCTGGTGGTGCCCTTCCGTCAATTCCTTTAAGTTTCAGCTTTGCAACCATACTTCCCCCGGAGCCCAAAAGCTTTGGTTTCCCGGGAAGCGACTGAGAGAGCCATAAAAGTAGCTACACCCAATTGCTAGCTGGCATCGTTTATGGTTAGAACTAGGGCGGTATCTGATCGCCTTCGAACCTCTAACTTTCGTTCTTGATTAATGAAAACATCTTTGGCAAATGCTTTCGCTTAAGTTAGTCTTACGACGGTCCAAGAATTTCACCTCTCGCGTCGTAATACTAATGCCCCCAAACTGCTTCTATTAATCATTACCTCTTGATCTGAAAACCAATGAAAGCAGAACAGAGGTCTTATTTCATTATCCCATGCACAGAATATTCAGGCATTTGAAGCCTGCTTTAAGCACTCTAATTTGTTCAAAGTAATAGTACCGGCCCACAATAACACTCGTTTAAGAGCACTAGTGCAGGTTTTTAAATAGGAGGAACATATGAAAAAATACAAGTATTTAATCACATATAAGAACTCCACCGGTAATACGCTTACATACATAAAGGTATAGTACTAACCACAATTGTAAGTTGTACTACCCGTATGAAGCACAAGTTCAACTACGAACGTTTTAACCGCAACAACTTTAATATACGCTATTGGAGCTGGAATTACCGCGGCTGCTGGCACCAGACTTGCCCTCCAATTGGTCCTTGTTAAAGGATTTAAAGTGTACTCATTCCAATTACAGGGCCTCGGATATGAGTCCTGTATTGTTATTTTTCGTCACTACCTCCCCGAGCTGGGAGTGGGTAATTTACGCGCCTGCTGCCTTCCTTAGATGTGGTAGCCGTTTCTCAGGCTCCCTCTCCGGAATCGAACCCTGATTCCCCGTTACCCGTTGCAACCATGGTAGTCCTAGATACTACCATCAAAAGTTGATAGGGCAGACATTTGAAAGATCTGTCGTCGGTACAAGACCATACGATCTGCATGTTATCTAGAGTTCAACCAATATAACGATCTTGCGATCGCTTGGTTTTAGCCTAATAAAAGCACATGTCCCATAAGGTTCATGTTTTAATTGCATGTATTAGCTCTAGAATTACCACAGTTATCCAAGTAACTGTTAACGATCTAAGGAACCATAACTGATATAATGAGCCTTTTGCGGTTTCACTTTTAATTCGTGTGTACTTAGACATGCATGGCTTAATCTTTGAGACAAGCATATAACTACTGGCAGGATCAACCAGAATAATGTTTTTCCTTCATATTCCATTCATATATTTTGAATCGAAATAAGCAATATAATAGATATATAGATATATAGATTTTTCACTTTATATAATTCCATGATTTTTATTATATTGAATAAAATTCAATATTTCGCCTTTGGGTAAAATTTTAAATATATAAGTAAAAAAATCCATTCGATTACGGCCATTTTTATATAGCATTCGTAATCCATATTTTCATTTTTAATTTATACTTGTTTTACCAATATAACAAGAATTTCATCTAATTATTGTAATATATATATTTCTATAATTTTATCTTTTATACATACATATTTCATTATAAAATATCATTTTATTTCCAACATACATAATTATTGTATCCACACATGTACAATTTTTGTTTAACCAATATAAATATTAAGTTAAATCATTTGCATTTTGAAGATAAATTTAAAATTTATCTCTTTTCATATATATCTCTGGTAATATATAACATAAAACCAAGCGCATATGATAATATTTCCACATTTAATATATAATTTTATATTTCTTTCATAAGAATCCATATTTGTATTATACCGTAACGATATAATAATCCAACTATACGGCAGGTAATAAATTAATATTTGCCTGCCTCCAAAAATTAACGATAATATATGGAAACGATTTGTTATTCTATATATAATAGAAACTTGACTTTTGTTTCAACGATATTATCTATAAAGCGTATATTCCTATTATCCGCGGAGCCAAGTCCCGTGTTCTATAGAACTGAGAAACAAATTTGTACGGATAATAATATACTTTATTGTATGTAACCAATATAAACATAATCCGAAATAAATATTTCGAATAATGCGGGAGGTCGGCAACCACTGCCTACCTATAGTAGTTTTTGAACCCGCTGTCCTCAAAGCGGGTATTTTCAATTCCGTTTGCCACCCAACATACGGGCTATTCTCTTATATATTAAGAGATTATAGGAACATTTCATTTTTTTTCCATTATTCATATATAATATGATTATTTTTCCCTTATACATATAATAATTAATCATTTTCATATGTATATTATTTAATTTACTCATATTATTGCCAAAATCATATGAATACATAAGTTTTGAACAATATGAGAGGTCGGCAACCACTGCCTACCTATAGTAGTTTTGAACCCTCTGTCGTAATTCCGGTCGTTTACACTACTATACCCTCTCACTATAATGGCTTTTCTCTATAATACTAAGAGAATGTGGGATATTTTCAGCATTTTTTCCCTTATACATATAATAATTAATCATTTTCATATGTATATTATTTAATTTACTCATATTATTGCCAAAATCATATGAATACATAAGTTTTGAACAATATGAGAGGTCGGCAACCACTGCCTACCTATAGTAGTTTTTGAACCCTCTGTCGTAATTCCGGTCGTTTACACTACTATACCCTCTCACTATAATGGCTTTTCTCTATAATACTAAGAGAATGTGGGATATTTTCAGCATTTTTTCCCTTATACATATAATAATTAATCATTTTCATATGTATATTATTTAATTTACTCATATTATTGCCAAAATCATATGAATACATAAGTTTTGAACAATATGAGAGGTCGGCAACCACTGCCTACCTATAGTAGTTTTTGAACCCTCTGTCGTAATTCCGGTCGTTTACACTACTATACCCTCTCACTATAATGGCTTTTCTCTATAATACTAAGAGAATGTGGGATATTTCAGCATTTTTTCCCCTATACATATAATAATTAATAATTTCATATGTATATTATTTAATTTACTCATATAATTGCCAAAATCATATGAATACATAAGTTTTGAACAATATGAGAGGTCGGCAACCACTGCCTACCTATAGTAGTTTTTGAACCCTCTGTCGTAATTCCGGTCGTTTACACTACTATACCCTCTCACTATAATGGCTTTTCTCTATAATACTAAGAGAATGTGGGAATATTTCAGCATTTTTTCCCCTATACATATAATAATTAATAATTTTCATATGTATATTATTTAATTTACTCATATAATTGCCAAAATCATATAAATACATAAGTTTTGAACAATATCAGAGGTCAGCAACGGTCTTTCCTCTATAATACTAAGATAATATGGGAATATTTTCAGCATTTTTTCCCTTATACATTATACATATAATAATTAATCATTTTCATATGTATATTATTTAATTTACTCATATTATTGCCAAAATCATATAAATACATAAGTTTTGAACAATATCAGAGGTCAGCAACGGTCTTTCCTCTATAATACTAAGATAATGTGGGAATATTTCATCATTTTTCCTTTATACATTATACATATAATATTTAATCATTTTATATGTATATTATTTAATTTACTCATATAATTGCCAAAATCATATAAATACATAAGTTTTGAACAATATCAGAGTCGGCAACGGTCTTTCCTCTATAATACTAAGATAATATGGGAATATTTCAGCATTTTTTCCCTTATACATATAATAATTAATCATTTTCATATGTATATTATTTAATTACTCGTATAATTGCCAAAATCTATGAAACATAAGAGAATACAATATGAGAGGTCGGCGCAACCATAATATAGTAGTTGATGACGAGGTGTTTGGCAACTTGATACAATTCTTTAAAAAGTCTTTATATTAATTATATGATAGGGACAATATCATATGCGTCACTAAATTGATGACGAGGTGTTTGCACGTGACACAAATCATAAAGTCTTTATATTAATTATATGATAGACAATATCATATGCGTCACTAAATTGATGACGAGGTATTTGGCAACTTGATAGAATCTTTAAAGTCTTTATATCAAAATTATATGATAGGGACAATATCATATGCGTCACTAAATTTGATGACGAGGTGTTTGCAACTTGACACAATTCATTAAAGTCTTTATATTAATTATATGATAGAGACATATGCATATGCGTCACTAAATGATGACGAGTATTTGGCAACTTGATATAATTCTTTAAAGTCTTTATATCAAATATTATATGATAGGGACAATATCATATGCGTCACTAAATTGATGACGAGGTGTTTGGCAACTTGACACAATTCATTAAAGTCTTTATATTAATTATATGATAGGACAATATCATATGCGTCACTAAATTGATGACGAGGTATTTGGCAACTTGATACAATTCTTTAAAGTTTTTATATCAAAAATTATATGATAGGGACAATATCATATGCGTCACTAAATTGATGACGAGGTGTTTGGCAACTTGACACAATTCATTAAAGTCTTTATATTAATTATATGATAGGGACAATATCATATGCGTCACTAAATTGATGACGAGGTATTTGGCAACTTGATACAATTCTTTAAAGTTTTTATATCAAAAATTATATGATAGGGACAATATCATATGCGTCACTAAATTGATGACGAGGTGTTTGGCAACTTGACACAATCATTAAATTATATTAATTATATGATAGACAATATCATATGCGTCACACGAGGTATTTGGCAACTTGATATAATTCTTTAAAGTCTTTATATCAAAATTATATGATAGGACAATATCATATGCGTCACTAAATTGATGACGAGGTGTTTGGCAACTTGACACAATTCATTAAAGTCTTTATATTAATTATATGATATATCATATGCGTCACTAAATTGATGACGAGGTATTTGGCAACTTGATACAATTCTTTAAAGTTTATATCAAATTATATGATAGGGACAATATCATATGCGTCACTAAATTGATGACGA
>NW_022881344.1:0-39553 GCF_004382145.1 Drosophila mauritiana
CTGGTGGTGCCCTTCCGTCAATTCCTTTAAGTTTCAGCTTTGCAACCATACTTCCCCGGAGCCCAAAAGCTTTGGTTTCCGGGAAGCGACTGAGAGAGCCATAAAAGTAGCTACACCCAATTGCTAGCTGGCATCGTTTATGGTTAGAACTAGGGCGGTATCTGATCGCCTTCGAACCTCTAACTTTCGTTCTTGATTAATGAAAACATCTTTGGCAAATGCTTTCGCTTAAGTTAGTCTTACGACGGTCCAAGAATTCACCTCTCGCGTCGTAATACTAATGCCCCAAACTGCTTCTATTATCATTACCTCTTGATCTGAAAACCAATGAAAGCAGAAACAGAGGTCTTATTTCATTATCCCATGCACAGAATATTCAGGCATTTGAAGCCTGCTTTAAGCACTCTAATTTGTTCAAAGTAATAGTACCGGCCCACAATAACACTCGTTTAAGAGCACTAGTGCAGGTTTTTAAATAGGAGGAACATATGAAAAAATACAAGTATTTAATCACATATAAGAACTCCACCGGTAATACGCTTACATACATAAAGTATAGTACTAACCACAATTGTAAGTTGTACTACCCGTATGAAGCACAAGTTCAACTACGAACGTTTTAACCGCAACAACTTTAATATACGCTATTGGAGCTGGAATTACCGCGGCTGCTGGCACCAGACTTGCCCTCCAATTGGTCCTTGTTAAAGGATTAAAGTGTACTCATTCCAATTACAGGGCCTCGGATATGAGTCCTGTATTGTTATTTTTCGTCACTACCTCCCCGAGCTGGGAGTGGGTAATTTACGCGCCTGCTGCCTTCCTTAGATGTGGTAGCCGTTTCTCAGGCTCCCTCTCCGGAATCGAACCCTGATTCCCCGTTACCCGTTGCACCATGGTAGTCCTAGATACTACCATCAAAAGTTGATAGGGCAGACATTTGAAAGATCTGTCGTCGGTACAGACCATACGATCTGGCATGTTATCTAGAGTTCAACCAATATAACGATCTTGCGATCGCTTGGTTTTAGCCTAATAAAAGCACATGTCCCATAAGGTTCATGTTTTAATTGCATGTATTAGCTCTAGAATTACCACAGTTATCCAAGTAACTGTTAACGATCTAAGGAACCATAACTGATATAATGAGCCTTTTGCGGTTTCACTTTTAATTCGTGTGTACTTAGACATGCATGGCTTAATCTTTGAGACAAGCATATAACTACTGGCAGGATCAACCAGAATAATGTTTTTCCTTCATATTCCATTCATATATTTTGAATCGAAATAAGCAATATAATAGATATATAGATATATAGATTTTTCACTTTATATAATTCCATGATTTTTATTATATTGAATAAAATTCAATATTTCGCCTTTGGGTAAAATTTTAAATATATAAGTAAAAAATCCATTCGATTACGGCCATTTTTATATAGCATTCGTAATCCATATTTTCATTTTTAATTTATACTTGTTTTACCAATATAACAAGAATTTCATCTAATTATTGTAATATATATATTTCTATAATTTTATCTTTTATACATACATATTTCATTATAAAATATCATTTTATTTCCAACATACATAATTATTGTATCCACACATGTACAATTTTGTTTAACCAATATAAATATTAAGTTAAATCATTTGCATTTTGAAGATAAATTTAAATTTATCTCTTTTCATATATATCTCTGGTAATATATAACATAAAACCAAGCGCATATGATAATATTTCCACATTTAATATATAATTTTATATTTCTTTCATAAGAATCCATATTTGTATTATACCGTAACGATATAATAATCCAACTATACGGCAGGTAATAAATTAATATTTGCCTGCCTCCAAAAATTAACGATAATATATGGAAACGATTTGTTATTCTATATATAATAGAAACTTGACTTTTGTTTCAACGATATTATCTATAAAGCGTATATTCCTATTATCCGCGGAGCCAAGTCCCGTGTTCTATAGAACTGAGAAACAAATTTGTACGGATAATAATATACTTTATTGTATGTAACCAATATAAACATAATCCGAAATAAATATTTCGAATAATGCGGGAGGTCGGCAACCACTGCCTACCTATAGTAGTTTTTGAACCCGCTGTCCTCAAAGCGGGTATTTTCAATTCCGTTTGCCACCCAACATACGGGCTATTCTCTTATATATTAAGAGATTATAGGAACATTTCATTTTTTTTCCATTATTCATATATAATATGATTATTTTTTCCCTTATACATATAATAATTAATCATTTTCATATGTATATTATTTAATTTACTCATATTATTGCCAAAATCATATGAATACATAAGTTTTGAACAATATGAGAGGTCGGCAACCACTGCCTACCTATAGTAGTTTTTGAACCCTCTGTCGTAATTCCGGTCGTTTACACTACTATACCCTCTCACTATAATGGCTTTTCTCTATAATACTAAGAGAATGTGGGATATTTTCAGCATTTTTTCCCCTTATACATATAATAATTAATCATTTTCATATGTATATTATTTAATTTACTCATATTATTGCCAAAATCATATGAATACATAAGTTTTGAACAATATGAGAGGTCGGCAACCACTGCCTACCTATAGTAGTTTTTGAACCCTCTGTCGTAATTCCGGTCGTTTACACTACTATACCCTCTCACTATAATGGCTTTTCTCTATAATACTAAGAGAATGTGGGAATATTTCAGCATTTTTTCCCCTATACATATAATAATTAATAATTTTCATATGTATATTATTTAATTTACTCATATAATTGCCAAAATCATATGAATACATAAGTTTTGAACAATATGAGAGGTCGGCAACCACTGCCTACCTATAGTAGTTTTGAACCCTCTGTCGTAATTCCGGTCGTTTACACTACTATACCCTCTCACTATAATGGCTTTTCTCTATAATACTAAGAGAATGTGGGAATATTTCAGCATTTTTTCCCCTATACATATAATAATTAATAATTTTCATATGTATATTATTTAATTTACTCATATAATTGCCAAAATCATATGAATACATAAGTTTTGAACAATATGAGAGGTCGGCAACCACTGCCTACCTATAGTAGTTTTTGAACCCTCTGTCGTAATTCCGGTCGTTTACACTACTATACCCTCTCACTATAATGGCTTTTCTCTATAATACTAAGAGAATGTGGGATATTTCAGCATTTTTTCCCTATACATATAATAATTAATAATTTTCATATGTATATTATTTAATTTACTCATATAATTGCCAAAATCATATAAATACATAAGTTTTGAACAATATCAGAGGTCAGCAACGGTCTTTCCTCTATAATACTAAGATAATATGGGAATATTTCAGCATTTTTTCCCTTATACATTTATACATATAATAATTAATCATTTTCATATGTATATTATTTAATTTACTCATATTATTGCCAAAATCATATAAATACATAAGTTTTGAACAATATCAGAGGTCAGCAACGGTCTTTCCTCTATAATACTAAGATAATGTGGGAATATTTCATCATTTTTCCTTTATACATTTATACATATAATATTTAATCATTTTATATGTATATTATTTAATTTACTCATATAATTGCCAAAATCATATAAATACATAAGTTTTGAACAATATCAGAGGTCGGCAACGGTCTTTCCTCTATAATACTAAGATAATATGGGAATATTTCAGCATTTTTTCCCTTATACATATAATAATTAATCATTTTCATATGTATATTATTTAATTTACTCGTATAATTGCCAAAATCCTATGAAGACATAAGAGAATACAATATGAGAGGTCGGCGCAACCATAATATAGTAGTTGATGACGAGGTGTTTGGCAACTTGATACAATTCTTTAAAAAGTCTTTATATTAATTATATGATAGGGACAATATCATATGCGTCACTAAATTGATGACGAGGTGTTTGGCAACTTGACACAAATCATTAAAGTCTTTATATTAATTATATGATAGAGACAATATCATATGCGTCACTAAATTGATGACGAGGTATTTGGCAACTTGATATAATTCTTTAAAGTCTTTATATCAAAATTATATGATAGGGACAATATCATATGCGTCACTAAATTGATGACGAGGTGTTTGGCAACTTGACACAATTCATTAAAGTCTTTATATTAATTATATGATAGGACAATATCATATGCGTCACTAAATTGATGACGAGGTATTTGGCAACTTGATACAATTCTTTAAAGTTTTTATATCAAAAATTATATGATAGGGACAATATCATATGCGTCACTAAATTGATGACGAGGTGTTTGGCAACTTGACACAATTCATTAAAGTCTTTATATTAATTATATGATAGGGACAATATCATATGCGTCACTAAATTGATGACGAGGTATTTGGCAACTTGATACAATTCTTTAAAGTTTTTATATCAAAATTATATGATAGGGACAATATCATATGCGTCACTAAATTGATGACGAGGTGTTTGGCAACTTGACACAATTCATTAAAGTCTTTATATTAATTATATGATAGAGACAATATCATATGCGTCACTAAATTGATGACGAGGTATTTGGCAACTTGATATAATTCTTTAAAGTCTTTATATCAAAAATTATATGATAGGGACAATATCATATGCGTCACTAAATTGATGACGAGGTGTTTGGCAACTTGACACAATTCATTAAAGTCTTTATATTAATTATATGATAGGGACAATATCATATGCGTCACTAAATTGATGACGAGGTATTTGGCAACTTGATACAATTCTTTAAAGTTTTTATATCAAAAATTATATGATAGGGACAATATCATATGCGTCACTAAATTGATGACGAGGTGTTTGGCAACTTGACACAATTCATTAAAGTCTTTATATTAATTATATGATAGGGACAATATCATATGCGTCACTAAATTGATGACGAGGTATTTGGCAACGTGATAGAATTCTTTAAAGTCTTTATATCAAAAATTATATGATAGGGACAATATCATATGCGTCACTAAATTGATGACGAGGTGTTTGTTTGGCTACAGGAAAAATCATTTATTTATCGAATCATCAAGCAAAGGATAAGCTTCAGTGGATCGCAGTATGGCAGCTGCTCAACCACTTACAACACCTTGCCTGTTACAAAAGTCGTTTACAATTGATTCTAGGCTTTGTCATTGTATTAAATAATGCTTTTATATGTAACTAGCGCGGCATCAGGTGATCGAAGATCCTCCTAATTTACTATGTTACAAATTACATTGGCATCACATCCATTGTCGTTTATAAAATAAATTATAAACTTTAAATGGTTTAGAAGCCATACAATGCAAATTGCCCCTTATTTATCATTGCAGTCCAGCACGGATACGACCTTAGAGGCGTTCAGGCATAATCCAACGGACGTAGCGTCATACCACTGTTCGCTCGAACAAGTATTGTGCCATTGGTCCGTACCTGCGGTTCCTCTCGTACTACGCAGGAATGCTGTCGCAACAACGTTTTGTCATTAGTAGGGTAAAACTAACCTGTCTCACGACGGTCTAAACCCAGCTCACGTTCCCTTGCATGGGTGAACAATCCAACGCTTGGTGAATTTTGCTTCACAATGATAGGAAGAGCCGACATCGAAGGATCAAAAAGCGACGTCGCTATGAACGCTTGGCCGCCACAAGCCAGTTATCCCTATGGTAACTTTTCTGACACCTCTTGTTAAAAACTCTTTAAACCAAAAGGATCGATAGGCCGAGCTTTTGCTGTCCCTGTGTGTACTGAACACCGAGATCAAGTCAGCATTTGCCCTTTTGCTCTATGTGTGGTTTCTGTCCGCACTGAGCTGGCCTTGGGACACCTCCGTTATTATTTGAGAGATGTACCGCCCCAGTCAAACTCCCTACCTGGCAATGTCCTTGAATTGGATCATACCTGAGTAATTGGAGTTATACCAAATTTTCAAATCAAAAATACATAAATGCATCGTTTTATTAAAGAATTTGTTTGCGATTATATAACAAACTCGTGATACTTTGATCAAGAAGCTTGCATCAAAACCCAATACCATAAGATATAATAAATATATCCGTATAATGGCTAGGAAATGATACACGTTCCATTTAATCAAGTAAGTAAGGAAACAATAAGAGTAGTGGTATTTCATTGACGATACCAAACCGAGGTCTAATATCTCCCACTTATTCTACACCTCTTATGTCTCCTTACACTGCCAGATTAGAGTCAAGCTCAAAAGGGTCTTCTTTCCCCGCTAATTATTCCAAGCCCGTTCCCTTGGCTGTGGTTTCGCTAGATAGTAGATAGGGACAGTAGGAATCTCGTTAATCCATTCATGCGCGTCACTAATTAGATGACGAGGCATTTGGCTACCTTAAGAGAGTCATAGTTACTCCCGCCGTTGACCCGCGCTTACTTGAATTTCTTCACTTTGACATTCAGAGCACTGGGCAGAAATCACATTGTGTCAACACCCGCTAGGGCCATCACAATGCTTTGTTTTAATTAGACAGTCGGATTCCCCAAGTCCGTGCCAGTTCTGAATTGATTGTTAATTGATAATCGTTATAATTGATAAGAACTAATTGGTTTAACCCAAATAGTATTCTTAAAAATTTTAGCAAGAAAGTTCCACAATTGGCTACGTAACTAAACTATCCGGGGAACAAGTAACTAACATAAATGCTAGAAACTCTATTTACCCAGAACGAGCACATAAACCATGTTATTGTTTCCCAATCAAGCCCGACTATCTCAATCTTCAGAGCCAATCCTTATCCCGAAGTTACGGATCTAATTTGCCGACTTCCCTTACCTACATTATTCTATCGACTAGAGACTCTTCACCTTGGAGACCAGCTGCGGATATTGGTACGGCCTGTTGAGAAGTTTGCGTGTCCCCACCATAAATTTTCAAGGTCCGAGGAGAAAATATCGACACAACAGTATATGTCATGCTCTTCTAGCCCATCTACCATATCTCTCTGCGAAAGACTTCCATGGTAGTACGGCTATAAAACAGAAAAGAAAACTCTTCCGATATCTCTCGACGGCTTCTTTATGGTCGTTCCTGTTGCCAGGATGAGCACGAGGCCCATATTTAATAACAAACGGATACTCAACAGGTTACGGAATTGGAACCGTATTCCCTTTCGTTCAAAATTATTCAAGTGTATTATATTCGCTTTGTTTATATAGTTAGGCATTTTTGTTTTACTTGAAAATTTTCGGCTTTCGCCTTGAACTTAGGACCGACTAACTCGTGATCAACCACTGTTCACACGAAACCCTTCTCCACTTCAGTCCTCCAAGGTCTCATTCGATTATTTGCTACTACCACCAAGATCTGTACCAATGGCAGCTCCATGCAGGCTTACGCCAAACACTTCTACGCATACCATTGTACCTTCCTACTCACTAAAGTTTCAAAATTTATATCACAAGTAATATAAATCATCTACTTTAGCGGTAATGTATAGGTATACAACTTAAGCGCCATCCATTTTAAGGGCTAGTTGCTTCGGCAGGTGAGTTGTTACACACTCCTTAGCGGATTTCGACTTCCATGATCACCGTCCTGCTGTTTTAAGCAACCAACGCCTTTCATGGTATCTGCATGAGTTGTTAATTTGGGCACCGTAACATTACGTTTGGTTCATCCCACAGCGCCAGTTCTGCTTACCAAAAGTGGCCCACTGGGCACATTATATCATAACCTTGAACTTCATATCAAGAAAGTTAAGGTTCTTACCCATTTAAAGTTTGAGAATAGGTTAAGATCGTTTCGACCCTAAGGCCTCTAATCATTCGCTTTACCAGATAAGATTATTTTATATAATATTAAAATGCACCAGCTATCCTGAGGGAAACTTCGGAAGGAACCAGCTACTAGATGGTTCGATTGGTCTTTCGCCCCTATACTCAATTCTGACAATCGATTTGCACGTCAGAACTGTTTCGGTCTTCCATCAGGGTTTCCCCTGACTTCAACCTGATCAAGTATAGTTCACCATCTTTCGGGTCACAGCATATATGCTCAAGGTACGTTCCAGTTAGAGGCATAAATAATATAAATATACATTATACATAACTATATAGAACGCCCCGGGATTGTGTTAATTAGCTATAAATAGCTAAAAAACTAATCCCATTATTAGTCAAGTTAATTACGCTATTAGGTTTACATCCCAATAACTTGCACATATGTTAGACTCCTTGGTCCGTGTTTCAAGACGGGTCCCGAAGGTATCCTGAATCTTTCGCATTGTTAATCATACAAGAGCATATAATAAACACAAAAATCAATGATAATTATGCCATTATATAATTCCGAAAAATTAACGCTCTGTAATAATATAAATCTATCAGCACTTTATCAAATTAATAACATTTATTCTGTGTTAAAATGCAAGCAATTTAATTGGAATAAACTATAAGTTATATTTTATGATAAATTTGGGATATGCTAATAGATTACAATGTCCTTATATGGAAAAAATGCACATTATTCTTAATAATATTATTTAAATATTACAATTTTAATGATGAATTTTCCATAACGGATATTCAGGTTCATCGGGCTTAACCTCTAAGCAGTTTCACGTACTGTTTAACTCTCTATTCAGAGTTCTTTTCAACTTTCCCTCACGGTACTTGTTTACTATCGGTCTCATGGTTATATTTAGTTTTAGATGGAGTTTACCACCCACTTAGTGCTGCACTATCAAGCAACACGACTCTTTGGAAACATCATCTAGTAATCATTAACGTTATACGGGCCTGGCACCCTCTATGGGTAAATGGCCTCATTTAAGAAGGACTTAAATCATTAATTTCTCATACTAGAATATTGACGCTCCATACACTGCATCTCACATTTGCCATATAGACAAAGTGACTTAGTGCTGAACTGTTTTCTTTTCGCTCGCCGCTACTAAGAAAATCCTTGTTAGTTTCTTTTCCTCCCCTAATTAATATGCTTAAATTCAGGGGGTAGTCCCATATGAGTTGAGGTTGTATATATAACTATTTTTTGCCATAAATTCTTTATATATAAATGATAAAACAATCAATTAAATTCGTTATAAATAGTTCCAATAGTTCTTGTAAGCAAAGTTATTTTTTATCCATTTAACGAACCAACGAAGAATAATAACAAAACCAAGATTTTTCTTTTTCCGAATCATTAATAAGAGACAATTCTAGATGAAAAATATTTCAATTTTTTATGCTAGACATTTCTCAGTATTATTTGATTGAAAAAGAAAATATTTCTCTTCGTTTTTCACATTCAAATGTGAGATAATGTTTTTCATTTCTTTTTTAATATTATGAATAAAATCATTATTTAATCCAATAATATACCATATGCTTATAAAAAATTTATAAACAACTTAATTAGCATAGTCTTACAACCCTCAACCATATGTAGTCCAAGCAGCACTATAAAATTAATTAAAGTACATAACAGCATGGACTGCGATATGCGTTCAAAATGTCGATGTTCATGTGTCCTGCAGTTCACACGATGACGCACAGTTTGCTGCGTTCTTCATCGACCCATGAGCCGAGTGATCCACCGCTTAGAGTTTTATAATTCATTTTTATATAATATCAATATTGTTTTTATTGAAAGAAATTAAAAATACACCATTTTACTGGCATATATCAATTCCTTCAATAAATTTATTTTTATACCTAAAAATAAATGTTGCGATATGTCTTAGTTTCATATAAGCATTATGTATCATAAAAATCTGGTTATGGTTTGCTATTTTGGGTGACACATACTGCAAAATTTATATAAAACATTAACCTGATGGATGACAGGTACAAACATTGTATATTTTAGGTTGTTGCATTAGCCAACGTATGCTCATAACATAGATGAACAATACATATTCGCAACGCGTGTATATTATGGTCCATATACACACACACTTATTTTGAATACCACATTCAAAATTATTTTAATTTTAATTCGACTTCTACTTTCAAATTTTGTTCAGTTTCTTCGATTTCCATTTTCGAGAATTTGTTTTTATAGGAAACGCCATTGTTGTAGTAGGTACTGCCACAAATACGCACAACAACATTAATAATGTTAAAGTCTTTTTATGAGGTTGCCAAGCCCCACATATAAAATAAAAGCCATCTTCATTTTATTTTGACTTTAACTTTTGATTCCGTGGAATCATTTTGTAATATTTTTATTTTGGTAAATTGTATTTATTTGTATTATAACAAATGTTTATTAACGATAAGGATATTATACAATAATGATCCTTCCGCAGGTTCACCTACGGAAACCTTGTTACGACTTTTACTTCCTCTAAATAATCAAGTTCGGTCAACTTTTGCGAAACAACCGTAACACGCAAGGCGTCACAGTGATCACGTCCGGAGACCTCACTAAATAATTCAATCGGTAGTAGCGACGGGCGGTGTGTACAAAGGGCAGGGACGTAATCAATGCGAGTTAATGACTCACACTTACTGGGAATTCCAAGTTCATGTGAACAGTTTCAGTTCACAATCCCAAGCATGAAAGTGGTTCAGCGGTTTACCCGGACCTCTCGGTCTAGGAAATACACGTTGATACTTTCATTGTAGCGCGCGTGCAGCCCAGGACATCTAAGGGCATCACAGACCTGTTATTGCTCAATCTCATTATTGCTAGACGCAATTTGTCCATTTAAGAAGCTAGTGTCCTTATAATGGGACAAACCAACAGGTACGGCTCCACTTACATAAACACATTCAAACACAATAAACATTTTACTGCCACCATGAATGAAGGCTACATAAGCTTCAGCACCATAATCCTGAAGATATCTATTTAATATATTTGAGTCTCGTTCGTTATCGGAATTAACCAGACAAATCACTCCACGAACTAAGAACGGCCATGCACCACCACCCATAGATTCGAGAAAGAGCTATCAATCTGTCTTACACACTTATGTTCGGACCTGGTAAGTTTTCCCGTGTTGAGTCAAATTAAGCCGCAGGCTCCACTCCTGGTGGTGCCCTTCCGTCAATTCCTTTAAGTTTCAGCTTTGCAACCATACTTCCCCCGGAGCCCAAAAGCTTTGGTTTCCCGGGAAGCGACTGAGAGAGCCATAAAAGTAGCTACACCCAATTGCTAGCTGGCATCGTTTATGGTTAGAACTAGGGCGGTATCTGATCGCCTTCGAACCTCTAACTTTCGTTCTTGATTAATGAAAACATCTTTGGCAAATGCTTTCGCTTAAGTTAGTCTTACGACGGTCCAAGAATTTCACCTCTCGCGTCGTAATACTAATGCCCCCAAACTGCTTCTATTAATCATTACCTCTTGATCTGAAAACCAATGAAAGCAGAACAGAGGTCTTATTTCATTATCCCATGCACAGAATATTCAGGCATTTGAAGCCTGCTTTAAGCACTCTAATTTGTTCAAAGTAATAGTACCGGCCCACAATAACACTCGTTTAAGAGCACTAGTGCAGGTTTTTAAATAGGAGGAACATATGAAAAAATACAAGTATTTAATCACATATAAGAACTCCACCGGTAATACGCTTACATACATAAAGGTATAGTACTAACCACAATTGTAAGTTGTACTACCCGTATGAAGCACAAGTTCAACTACGAACGTTTTAACCGCAACAACTTTAATATACGCTATTGGAGCTGGAATTACCGCGGCTGCTGGCACCAGACTTGCCCTCCAATTGGTCCTTGTTAAAGGATTTAAAGTGTACTCATTCCAATTACAGGGCCTCGGATATGAGTCCTGTATTGTTATTTTTCGTCACTACCTCCCCGAGCTGGGAGTGGGTAATTTACGCGCCTGCTGCCTTCCTTAGATGTGGTAGCCGTTTCTCAGGCTCCCTCTCCGGAATCGAACCCTGATTCCCCGTTACCCGTTGCAACCATGGTAGTCCTAGATACTACCATCAAAAGTTGATAGGGCAGACATTTGAAAGATCTGTCGTCGGTACAAGACCATACGATCTGCATGTTATCTAGAGTTCAACCAATATAACGATCTTGCGATCGCTTGGTTTTAGCCTAATAAAAGCACATGTCCCATAAGGTTCATGTTTTAATTGCATGTATTAGCTCTAGAATTACCACAGTTATCCAAGTAACTGTTAACGATCTAAGGAACCATAACTGATATAATGAGCCTTTTGCGGTTTCACTTTTAATTCGTGTGTACTTAGACATGCATGGCTTAATCTTTGAGACAAGCATATAACTACTGGCAGGATCAACCAGAATAATGTTTTTCCTTCATATTCCATTCATATATTTTGAATCGAAATAAGCAATATAATAGATATATAGATATATAGATTTTTCACTTTATATAATTCCATGATTTTTATTATATTGAATAAAATTCAATATTTCGCCTTTGGGTAAAATTTTAAATATATAAGTAAAAAAATCCATTCGATTACGGCCATTTTTATATAGCATTCGTAATCCATATTTTCATTTTTAATTTATACTTGTTTTACCAATATAACAAGAATTTCATCTAATTATTGTAATATATATATTTCTATAATTTTATCTTTTTATACATACATATTTCATTATAAAATATCATTTTATTTCCAACATACATAATTATTGTATCCACACATGTACAATTTTTGTTTAACCAATATAAATATTAAGTTAAATCATTTGCATTTTGAAGATAAATTTAAAATTTATCTCTTTTCATATATATCTCTGGTAATATATAACATAAAACCAAGCGCATATGATAATATTTCCACATTTAATATATAATTTTATATTTCTTTCATAAGAATCCATATTTGTATTATACCGTAACGATATAATAATCCAACTATACGGCAGGTAATAAATTAATATTTGCCTGCCTCCAAAAATTAACGATAATATATGGAAACGATTTGTTATTCTATATATAATAGAAACTTGACTTTTGTTTCAACGATATTATCTATAAAGCGTATATTCCTATTATCCGCGGAGCCAAGTCCCGTGTTCTATAGAACTGAGAAACAAATTTGTACGGATAATAATATACTTTATTGTATGTAACCAATATAAACATAATCCGAAATAAATATTTCGAATAATGCGGGAGGTCGGCAACCACTGCCTACCTATAGTAGTTTTTGAACCCGCTGTCCTCAAAGCGGGTATTTTCAATTCCGTTTGCCACCCAACATACGGGCTATTCTCTTATATATTAAGAGATTATAGGAACATTTCATTTTTTTTCCATTATTCATATATAATATGATTATTTTTTCCCTTATACATATAATAATTAATCATTTTCATATGTATATTATTTAATTTACTCATATTATTGCCAAAATCATATGAATACATAAGTTTTGAACAATATGAGAGGTCGGCAACCACTGCCTACCTATAGTAGTTTTTGAACCCTCTGTCGTAATTCCGGTCGTTTACACTACTATACCCTCTCACTATAATGGCTTTTCTCTATAATACTAAGAGAATGTGGGATATTTTCAGCATTTTTTCCCTTATACATATAATAATTAATCATTTTCATATGTATATTATTTAATTTACTCATATTATTGCCAAAATCATATGAATACATAAGTTTTGAACAATATGAGAGGTCGGCAACCACTGCCTACCTATAGTAGTTTTTGAACCCTCTGTCGTAATTCCGGTCGTTTACACTACTATACCCTCTCACTATAATGGCTTTTCTCTATAATACTAAGAGAATGTGGGATATTTTCAGCATTTTTTCCCTTATACATATAATAATTAATCATTTTCATATGTATATTATTTAATTTACTCATATTATTGCCAAAATCATATGAATACATAAGTTTTGAACAATATGAGAGGTCGGCAACCACTGCCTACCTATAGTAGTTTTTGAACCCTCTGTCGTAATTCCGGTCGTTTACACTACTATACCCTCTCACTATAATGGCTTTTCTCTATAATACTAAGAGAATGTGGGATATTTTCAGCATTTTTTCCCTATACATATAATAATTAATCATTTTCATATGTATATTATTTAATTTACTCATATTATTGCCAAAATCATATGAATACATAAGTTTTGAACAATATGAGAGGTCGGCAACCACTGCCTACCTATAGTAGTTTTTGAACCCTCTGTCGTAATTCCGGTCGTTTACACTACTATACCCTCTCACTATAATGGCTTTTCTCTATAATACTAAGAGAATGTGGGATATTTCAGCATTTTTTCCCCTATACATATAATAATTAATAATTTTCATATGTATATTATTTAATTTACTCATATAATTGCCAAAATCATATGAATACATAAGTTTTGAACAATATGAGAGGTCGGCAACCACTGCCTACCTATAGTAGTTTTTGAACCCTCTGTCGTAATTCCGGTCGTTTACACTACTATACCCTCTCACTATAATGGCTTTTCTCTATAATACTAAGAGAATGTGGGAATATTTCAGCATTTTTTCCCCTATACATATAATAATTAATAATTTTCATATGTATATTATTTAATTTACTCATATAATTGCCAAAATCATATGAATACATAAGTTTTGAACAATATGAGAGGTCGGCAACCACTGCCTACCTATAGTAGTTTTTGAACCCTCTGTCGTAATTCCGGTCGTTTACACTACTATACCCTCTCACTATAATGGCTTTTCTCTATAATACTAAGAGAATGTGGGAATATTTCAGCATTTTTTCCCCTATACATATAATAATTAATAATTTTCATATGTATATTATTTAATTTACTCATATAATTGCCAAAATCATATAAATACATAAGTTTTGAACAATATCAGAGGTCAGCAACGGTCTTTCCTCTATAATACTAAGATAATATGGGAATATTTTCAGCATTTTTTCCCTTATACATTTATACATATAATAATTAATCATTTTCATATGTATATTATTTAATTTACTCATATTATTGCCAAAATCATATAAATACATAAGTTTTGAACAATATCAGAGGTCAGCAACGGTCTTTCCTCTATAATACTAAGATAATGTGGGAATATTTCATCATTTTTTCCTTATACATTTATACATATAATATTTAATCATTTTATATGTATATTATTTAATTTACTCATATAATTGCCAAAATCATATAAATACATAAGTTTTGAACAATATCAGAGGTCGGCAACGGTCTTTCCTCTATAATACTAAGATAATATGGGAATATTTCAGCATTTTTTTCCCTTATACATATAATAATTAATCATTTTCATATGTATATTATTTAATTTACTCGTATAATTGCCAAAATCCTATGAAGACATAAGAGAATACAATATGAGAGGTCGGCGCAACCATAATATAGTAGTTTGATGACGAGGTGTTTTGGCAACTTTGATAACAATTCTTTAAAAAGTCTTTATATTAATTATATGATAGGGACAATATCATATGCGTCACTAAATTGATGACGAGGTGTTTGGCAACGTGACACAAATCATTAAAGTCTTTATATTAATTATATGATAGAGACAATATCATATGCGTCACTAAATGTGATGAGTCGCGATCGAACACTCAACGAGTGCAGACGTGCCTGCGGACCGCAAGCAAGAAATTGTTTCGCTTTTTTCGTATTTCGTTACCTCCGTTATTGCAACGGTCACCGCGTCGCGAGATATCGCCGCGGCGCTCTGATTTGGGTTCAGCTCGCGTTGCCTAAACGACTCGCAAAAACACTAACGGCACACTCGAGCGTGCGTGTTATCTGGTTGTTTTACAATCAAGCGCATAGTTAAAGCAACTTTAACACAGCAGCAGCCACGTGCAGTGGTTTGTTCTCCGACCAAACTGTACCCAGCTCCCCCCCCGCCCCCCCCCCCCCCCCCCCCCCCCCACCCCCCTCCCCCGCCCCCCCCCCCGCCCCCCCCCCCCCCCCCCCCCCTTCTACCCCTCACCCTACAACATGGATTGGCAGGCCCCCCCGCGTGTCATCAAGCCAGGCAAATCCACGCCCTGCAAGAAGGCCCTAAGAGCAAGGGAGCCAGCACTAGCAGCGACTCCAGCACCTCGCATTCGGAGCCCGGTGAGGTCAAGCGCAAGCCTGCGCGCAAGCCCCAAATGGAGGAACTTGACGTCACGCCCAGCACCAGCGCAGCTTCGCGTCGTAGGTTAGCAAACAACCAGTTTGCCATCCTCTCGAGCGATGAGGAAGACAATGACGACGACGACCAAGCCGCCTCAGACGAAGAACCTGTACCCGCTGCCAACAAAACCCCGGACAAACCCAAGCCTACCCCGAGGACTTTCAAGCCACCCCCGATATTCATCCCGGACGTGACCAACATTTCTGCTCTGATCAAGATGATTACGACTCTCGTGGGTCCCAGCAAAGACTTCACATACAAATCGGAACGCAACAACGTGCGTGTAATGATGCCTGACAAGGAGTCTTACTCCGAGCTTCGTAGGCACCTGGTTTCCCAGAACAAAAGGCATCGCACGTTCCAGCCCAAAGATGAGAGGGCATACAGAGTCGTAATCAAGGGATTACACCACACCGCCGATCGTGACGAGATTCAAGAGGAACTTGAAAGACTAGGGCATAAGGTCAGAGACCTGCATAATCCTATTGGTAGGAAAACCAAGGAGCCACTCGGGTTATTTTTCGCCAACATGGAACCCGCCAGTAACAACAAGGAGGTCTACCAAATCAGGAGACTGTGCAGGTCGGTCGTCACCATCGAGCCTCCCCGTAAATTCAACGACGTGCCTCAGTGCTTTAGATGCCAAGGGTTTGGACATACCCAGCGCTACTGCTTCCTCGAGCACCGATGCGTGAAATGTGGTGGCCAACACGACTCCAGGACTTGCACTAAGAAGGAGGATGAGAAGGCATGCTGCCTTCACTGCCAAGCTGACCACCCCGCTTCATACAGAGGATGCCCTGCCTACAAGAAGGCCAAGGCACAGCAAGCCCCTAAACCCAGACCGGCCACACCCACCAGCAAGCCCAGCACCATCCAGATCCCAAACATCTCCAACATGAGCTATAAAGACGCGCTCAAGGCTACTCATGTACCACAGCAATCCGATCCCAACCAAAACCGCCAAACCCCACCCGAAGCTCCGCAATCCAATAACCTGGAACAAATCTTGCCCGTTTTCAAGGAATGGTTGAAAGTATGATGGAGAAAATGTTCTCCCAAATGACGCAGCTTATTGCTTCCATCCTCAATGCCAAATCATGGAAATAAGCCTGAACATAGTCATTTGGAATGCTAACGGCCTGCAGAGGAGCAGAGCCGAGGTAGAATACCTTATAAAAACGGAAGCGATTGACATACTCCTTGTATCCGAAACCCATTTTTGTCCACGATCCCACTACAACATCAGCGGCTATGATGTTTTACTTGCCAACCATCCATCTGGCAGAGCGCGCGGAGGAGCAGCCATGCTCATCAGGAGTGGTATCCAGTACACGGAGCTACCTGCGTTCCAGGAGGAATGGGCCCAGTGTGCCCTGGCTCGAATCTCCAGCCTTCAGGGGGACATCACCATTGGAGCGGTCTACTTCCCCCCCAGACACTCAGTCACCGAGACTCGCTTACAAGAGCTTTTCGAGTCCTTTGGTCCTCGCTTCATAGCAGCCGGTGACTTTAACGCCAAACACTCTTGGTGGGGGTCCCGCTCCATCAACCCCAAAGGCAGAACGCTCCACAAGTTCGTGCAGAGCAGAAGACTGAATTGCCACTCCACTGGTGAGCCAACCCACTGGCCTACTAACCCTGCCTTGTCTCCCGACCTCTTGGATTTTGCCATCTCCAAAGGCATAGGACAAGCCAGACTCTCATGCACCACATACAACAAGCTGCTATCCGACCACAGTGCAATAAGAATGCTCCTCAATATCCCAGTCCTAAAAAAAGACCTGCCCAGAAGACTCACCGGGAAGCATACCGACTCCTCCAAATTTACCTTCTGGATGCTATCCTCCCTGGACCTGGATCCTCCTCTTTCCTCCCCAAGAGACATTGATGCGGCGATTAGTACACTCACTGAGGAAATGCACAATGCGGCTAAGTTCGCCAACCCTCCTCCTCCAACTACCCCGAGAACACCTGAGCGAGATCTCCACCTTTGGTCTCCAGAGATTGCGGCCTTCGTGGCGGAGAAGAGGCGCCTCAGACGTATTTGGTTCTCCTCGCGCAACCCAAGGGATAAAGCGGCACTCAACAGAGCCAGCAAGGAGCTTAAGGTCAAGCTCTGCACACTACGGCAGGACTCATTCAATCGATTCCTTGAAGAGCTGGAACCTGGTGACCCGCAACACAATCTGTGGCATGTCACGCGCCACATCAGGAGGCCTGCAAAAAAGGCGTCGCCAGTGCGCAAAGCGGATGGCTCTTGGTGCCGTTCCGATGACGAAAGAGCAGAAGCATTCGCAGATCACCTCCAGAACGCATTCACCCCATTCAACAGATGCACTGGTGAAGAGCGTGCTGCCACCACCAGGTTCCTTGAGAGTCCATCTCCACCCAGCTTGCCGATAGAGCCCGTCACCCCTGAAGAGGTTGCGCAGGAGATCGCCTCCCTAAAGGCCAGCAAATCCCCCGGACTGGATCGTATCGACGCCACTTCCCTCAAAATTATGCCTCCTCCTTGCTCCCAGATGTTGGCTAACATCTTCAACAGCTGCTTCTCACTAGGGTACTTCCCGAGATCATGGAAACGTGCAGAAGTCATCCTCATCCTTAAACCCGGAAAACCTGAAGCCAATCTTGCCTCATATAGACCGATTAGTTTGCTGGCAATACTCTCCAAAATACTCGAAAGAGTATTTCTGCGCAGAGTGTTGCCAGTACTGGACGAGGCTGGTTTGATCCCGGATCACCAGTTTGGATTCAGGCGATCTCATGGAACACCCGAACAATGCCACCGGCTCGTATCAAGAATCCTCGATGCATTCGAGAAGAAAAGATACTGTTCGGCCGTCTTCCTCGATGTCAAGCAGGCGTTTGACAGAGTGTGGCATTCCGGTCTCCTCCACAAACTTAAGTCCCACCTTCCCAGTTCCCACTACGCTCTACTCAAATCTTACACCGAAGGAAGAGAATTCCAAGTGCGTTGCGGATCCTCATCCAGCACGCCAAGGCCCATAAGAGCCGGAGTACCTCAAGGCAGCGTCCTTGGTCCCATCCTCTACACCCTCTTCACAGCAGACCTTCCTATAATACCCTCCCGTCACCTCACAATAGCCACCTATGCCGACGACACCGCGTTCCTCGCCACCGCTACTAATCCAGATGGAGCTTCAGCCATCATCCAGAGGCAACTGGATGCTTTGAATCCATGGCTAAAACGATGGAATATTGCGGTTAACGCCGAAAAATCCTCCCATACAACATTTTCCCTGCGCAGAGGAGAATGCCCTCCGGTCACTCTTGACGGCGACACGATCCCCACTACCAGCACCTCCAAATACCTGGGGCTTACACTGGATAGAAGGCTGACATGGGGCCCTCACATTGATAGGAAGCGTACCCAGGCCAACATACGCCTTAAGCAACTCCACTGGCTTGTTGGGAAAAGTTCCAAGCTGAGGGACAAAACGAAGCTGCTTGTCTACAAGACTATTCTCAAGCCAATATGGACTTATGGAATCCAGCTGTGGGGCACCACAAGTGCTTCACACAGAAGAAAGATCCAGCAATTCCAGAACCGATGCTTGAGAATAGTCTCCAACGCCCATCCCTATCACGAGAATACTGCCATCCACGAGGAGCTCGGAATTCCCTGGGTGGAAGATGAGATCTACCGACTCAGTGAGAGATACGCCAGAAGACTGGAGAATCACCCCAACCACCTGGCCATCAATCTGTTAGACAACAGCCAATCCACAAGACGTCTGCAGAGAACGCACCCGCTTGACCTCACGCAACATTAATGTAAATTTGTAACCCCTACCCAAGTACATTCTAAGTACTCCCCGTATGTCAATGTTCCCCCACATAAAATTTAATTATTGTCCATTAGGACAGATTTTAAATAAATAAAACAGATACACAAAAAAAAAAAAAAAAAAAAAAAAAAAAAAAAAAACTAAATTGATGACGAGGTGTTTGGCAACTTGACACAATTCATTAAAGTCTTTATATTAATTATATGATAGAGACAATATCATATGCGTCACTAAATTGATGACGAGGTATTTGGCAACTTGATATAATTCTTTAAAGTCTTTATATCAAAAATTATATGATAGGGACAATATCATATGCGTCACTAAATTGATGACGAGGTGTTTGGCAACTTGACACAATTCATTAAAGTCTTTATATTAATTATATGATAGGGACAATATCATATGCGTCACTAAATTGATGACGAGGTATTTGGCAACTTGATACAATTCTTTAAAGTTTTTATATCAAAAATTATATGATAGGGACAATATCATATGCGTCACTAAATTGATGACGAGGTGTTTGGCAACTTGACACAATTCATTAAAGTCTTTATATTAATTATATGATAGGGACAATATCATATGCGTCATAAATTGATGACGAGGTATTTGGCAACTTGATACAATTCTTTAAAGTTTTTATATCAAAAATTATATGATAGGGACAATATCATATGCGTCACTAAATTGATGACGAGGTGTTTGGCAACTTGACACAATTCATTAAAGTCTTTATATTAATTATATGATAGGACAATATCATATGCGTCACTAAATTGATGACGAGGTATTTGGCAACTTGATATAATTCTTTAAAGTCTTTATATCAAAAATTATATGATAGGGACAATATCATATGCGTCACTAAATTGATGACGAGGTGTTTGTTTGGCTACAGGAAAAATCATTTATTTATCGAATCATCAAGCAAAGGATAAGCTTCAGTGGATCGCAGTATGGCAGCTGCTCAACCACTTACAACACCTTGCCTGTTACAAAAGTCGTTTACAATTGATTCTAGGCTTTGTCATTGTATTAAATAATGCTTTTATATGTAACTAGCGCGGCATCAGGTGATCGAAGATCCTCCTAATTTACTATGTTACAAATTACATTGGCATCACATCCATTGTCGTTTATAAAATAAATTATAAACTTTAAATGGTTTAGAAGCCATACAATGCAAATTGCCCCTTATTTATCATTGCAGTCCAGCACGGATACGACCTTAGAGGCGTTCAGGCATAATCCAACGGACGTAGCGTCATACCACTGTTCGCTCGAACAAGTATTGTGCCATTGGTCCGTACCTGCGGTTCCTCTCGTACTACGCAGGAATGCTGTCGCAACAACGTTTTGTCATTAGTAGGGTAAAACTAACCTGTCTCACGACGGTCTAAACCCAGCTCACGTTCCCTTGCATGGGTGAACAATCCAACGCTTGGTGAATTTTGCTTCACAATGATAGGAAGAGCCGACATCGAAGGATCAAAAAGCGACGTCGCTATGAACGCTTGGCCGCCACAAGCCAGTTATCCCTATGGTAACTTTTCTGACACCTCTTGTTAAAAACTCTTTAAACCAAAAGGATCGATAGGCCGAGCTTTTGCTGTCCCTGTGTGTACTGAACACCGAGATCAAGTCAGCATTTGCCCTTTTGCTCTATGTGTGGTTTCTGTCCGCACTGAGCTGGCCTTGGGACACCTCCGTTATTATTTGAGAGATGTACCGCCCCAGTCAAACTCCCTACCTGGCAATGTCCTTGAATTGGATCATACCTGAGTAATTGGAGTTATACCAAATTTTCAAATCAAAAATACATAAATGCATCGTTTTATTAAAGAATTTGTTTGCGATTATATAACAAACTCGTGATACTTTGATCAAGAAGCTTGCATCAAAACCCAATACCATAAGATATAATAAATATATCCGTATAATGGCTAGGAAATGATACACGTTCCATTTAATCAAGTAAGTAAGGAAACAATAAGAGTAGTGGTATTTCATTGACGATACCAAACCGAGGTCTAATATCTCCCACTTATTCTACACCTCTTATGTCTCCTTACACTGCCAGATTAGAGTCAAGCTCAAAAGGGTCTTCTTTCCCCGCTAATTATTCCAAGCCCGTTCCCTTGGCTGTGGTTTCGCTAGATAGTAGATAGGGACAACGACGACTTTTCAGATCTCTCCGAACTTGTTTTACGTGGCGTGTTCCACACTGAAGGGATTACAACCACGACACCCTGAACACCCACAAGTGGTGCATGTATCAACATGGTGTATGTGTCTGGATACGCCAGACAAGCGTCCCGGACTAGAAGCTATAGCTATGTACATAGCGACCACCCCGGTAGCAATTCGAGTACTTGCTTGCCGGGCAAGCACTCCCCCTTGCTGAGGAGCGAGATCTACCTAAAATCTCTACTGATCTCTGGGTCACAGCACCCGAGTTTTGCGCAACTAGCACCGTAACTCAAACGTCGAACACGAAGGCTCTACCCGCGATATGGGTACCAACCACAGCCACCACGATACTCCCACCAGGGGGCCTACCTCAATGTGCAGTCTTGGATAGCTGCACAACCCGTGGTACCGAAAGAGAGGCTCGGTGGGCCTCCTCCTTTTGCTCCGACAAGCAGGGTTAGAGGGACCTATGGCTATATTAGTCGCCTCTTACGACAAGCAATAGCGGACTGTGGAAGTATTCTCGCCCGCTAACCACACGGCGAAGTTGTTGGGCTAAACACCCCTCCTCCTACGGAACACTTCGTCCGCAAACACTGCCAGCCGTTGAGTCCTCTGTTGATCTTCCAGGATTCTATCGAAGGTCCAGTTTTCGCCAAGGCGCTGCACTCCAAGTCCATCGAGGTTCCGCAAATCTGCATATAGGGGGCAAGCGCACAATATGTGCATCCAGTCCTCATATGGATCTCCACAAGCGCAAGCAGTGGTATCGCTGAGGGCTCTCCCTTGCAAAAATGCGTTAAACGACCCGTGACCTGTCAGCAGGTAAGACGTCCTCATCGAGAATCCAAATCTTGGATCCCGATAGGCGAGAGTGACATATGGGATGAATTTATGCGTCACCCGTCCTGGTTCGCTGTCATCATCCCATCTGTTCTGCCAACTCTGCAGTAAGCACTCTTCTAGGCGAGTCTTCCTCTGCTTCCAGCTTAGACACGTAGTGTCCTCGTCATATAGCCAGTCGTTCTCCTCCAGCGGGTATCCACGCTTCAGCTTGTATTTGACCGCTAAAAACTTAGCAGCCAAGTCAAGCGGGGGAGCTCCACCAAGTACCTGCAGTGCCACTGTGGACACTGTTCGGCATACCGAAAGGCATCCAAGCAGGATTAGCCTCTGGCAGGAGGCTAGTCGTCTCCGGGCGGCTACTTGCTCGGCGGTGTCATACCATACCGGGGCACCAAACAGCACACAAGGTGCCATGAGTCCGTCATATATGGTCCGCCTGGCTCGAGGACTGAAGCCCCAGTCGGCTCGAAGCACACGCGCCAATGCTCCAACGACTCCGGTCATCCGCTGGCGAAGCGAAGCTATGTGCGTGAGGAATTTCATTCCTTCACTGACCGTGATGCCAAGGTACCGACAGCTACGCACATACGGAAGGTTCGCTCCAGCAAACCTCACCGTAGGCGCACGTCTCAAGGCACCTTTTAGCAGCATTATTACCGTCTTGCTGGTCGAGACGGCAACGCCAACTTCCGCTCCCCACGCTTCTACGATGGACATCAGCTGTGCTCCTTTTTCCTCTAGCATAGCTCGGGAATTTCCCTCGACGAGAAGCAGCAAGTCATCAGCGTATGCACTCAGCTGGCAATACGGCTGGAGACGCTGAAGCAGTACATCCATCAGAATGTCCCAGATAAATGGGCCACTGATTGACCCCTGCGGGCAGCCTCTAGTTACCGGTACTTCCACAGTACCGGAACTGCTTCGGATCACTGCTCTTCGGCCGGAGAAAAAGCTCTGCCACAAGCCCATCTCCCGGCATCCCAAGTCTGCTAGTCGGCGGAGTGCAGCACTCCATTCGACGTTGTCGAATGCTCCTTTGAAGTCCACGAATGTGCCGAGCACGTATTGCGCCGGGCTGGCACAAACACTGCTCTTCACGTGTCTCCAAGCATCCTCCACACATCGTCCTTGGCGAAATCCAAACTGCCATCTGCAGCCTTCCGGAAGAACTTCTCTCACACGATTCACCATGATGGCCTCGAGCACCTTACCAAAGACTGGCAGCAAGCATATTCCTCTATATGAGGAGGGCTCACACTTGTCCTTATCTGGCCCTTTGAGCAGCGAGACAACTCGTGGGCACTTCCACTCAGCGGGAAAGTATCCTAATCGGATGCATCGGGAAAACAACGATGCTAGGTGCTCGGGTATGGCGCGCCAGACTGCCTTGCAGATAGTGCCATTGATGCCGTCCAAGCCGGGAGAGCGCCTGCTCTTCAACCGGGCAACACATGCATCAACCTCGAATTCTTCGAGGGCCGGTGGGACTTCCTCCGCGATGGCAGTCGGTGCTTCGGACTCCGCAACTGGGAAGAAATTGCGGAGGAGCACTCGTGCACAGTCACCCCAATCAGTGATGAGCTCGCCATTCACGCGGAGGCACCCAATCTCCGTGCACTTTCTGCGGCCTCGGCAAATCTTGTAGACGCGCCCCCATGGGTCGTCGGCATGATCTCCCACGAAGCGTTTCCAGTCATCCATTTTCGCCCTCCCAATGAGCTTCTTGTAGTTTGCTGAGGCCCGCCTCAGCTCGACCACTACACGCTCTATAGCGGCACCGTCATCACGACGCCTTCCATCTTGGAGTAGGCGACGAAGTCTCCGGACTTCGCGCCTTGCAGCGCAGAGGTCGGCAGTCCACCAACGTGCTCTCCTGTTGGGCGATCGAATTGACTTTCTTCCCAGCGCAATATCACATACATTATGTACTATACTGCGCAGGGTCGAAACTTGCTGGTCCAACGGCGACTCTGAGAAGTTTTCCGGAAGTTCGGCTGCTCTACTCACCATTTCCTCCTTGAACAATCGCCAACGTGCATTGGAGAAGTTCCAGGACGGCACAGGAGCTATGCTCTCAACTGCGCGCGCGGTAGTTGGTTCGGCCACAACAGTAATGATGTTGTGGTCACTCAATTCCCACTCGTCCACTCTCCACTCATATGTGGCCCACATAGATGCTGCCTCATTGACGATTGTCACGTCGATATCGCTAGTAGCTCTGTGATTGTCGAACGTGTACACCTCTGTTGACTGGTTTAGGGCGGCGACTCTTGCCTCCAGCATCCACTCTGACAGCAGCTCACCCCGTCTGTAGTTAGCTTGCCCCTCGGCATGACGAGAGAGTTTGCTAAGCCACATGGGGGACACTGCATTCGCGTCGAGGCCCAGGATTGCGGGGGTTCTGCTGGCCTGCAGCAGGACCGCATCCATGTACCGGAGGTACGGTTCCAGAGGTGCATCGAACTGGCAGTATGCGGCGCAAAGGAAGATTGAGCCAAAGCTCCCTTTAACGACCAGACATACGCCATAATCCGTGGTGAGGGTCTCCACTGGCATACAGATGGCTTCCTGTTGATCTACTAGGATGGCTGCCTTCCCTCGCCGATCGGTGAAAATTCTCATTCCTTCAGGCAGCACATCCATTCCGTCCCCGCCGAGATACGGCTCCTGCACCAGCGCGAACATAGACTCCGATCTCCTGAGTCGGACTCCGAGCTCGATGGTCGCAGCTCTGCCTCGGCCACAGTTCGCTTGGATGAAGCTAAACATTAATGTCTAGCTTGCACCCTGCCAGCAACGCCCCGTATATCGGGCACACGTTCGAGAGCATGTAATGCCCCGAGGGTTGCCCTCTGTGACGGCAGTTCCGGCAGTCCACCGGGTTTTGGCACTTTGCCGCGGTGTGGCCTTGTTGCCCGCACTGGCGGCAGACATTGTCCTTCTGCCGGCATTCGCTGACCTTGTGGTCGAAACCCACGCATCTGTGGCAGGCGTATGTGCGGACCTGTGCTCGGCATCGGAATGAGAACCACTTGATGTAGACACGACCTACATCAAGCTTCGCCATCGCGCGGTCGTCTACCTCTAGCGTTACATTTACTGTGGCGCCGTCGGTTACCGACCACGCCTTGGTCACCAGGTGCACGGACTTCTTAAATTGGGACATAGTCATATCGCTGTCGAAGTTATTTCCATGCAGCTCCTGCATGAATTCCTCAGGGCCGATAGCTGTGTCGACGTCATAGACGACGACCTTCGGCTTCTCGGCCGCATTCCGTGCCACATTTAGCCCAACTTCAGCGAACCTCTTTGATGCTACCACCTTCTGCAGCTCTCCAACTGAAGGAGTACGAATGATCGCACCACCACCTCGACGGAGCTCACGTACCTCATGTACTCTGACTCCGAGGGAGGGTGCAACCATCGTTCGCACCTTTTCCGCTATAGCTTTCCCCGATAGCGCAGGGTCGTCGCACTTCACCACCGCTGACCACGTCTCGCGAACCTTGGTGGTCCGCGGGGCAGCGATGGGTGCAACCTGTGGCATCTGGGGAGCATTGGCGGCCGTATTCTTTAACGGATTCGACGACGGCGGCGGCGGTGGCGGCATAGCGAGCCGCGTCTCCAGTTCTCCACACCGGAGCATTAACGCCAGCACCAGCTCATCGTAGCGGCTGATAGCATACGAGAGCTCTTCCGTGTCCACTTCTCCTAGGCTGCGGAAGCTGCTTCTCACCATGCGCTGGGTGGCCGACAGCTCTGCCATCATGGCTGCTTGCCCAGCACGGGCGGCAGCGGTAGCGGCAGTGGCAGTGGTGGCAACAATTTTAGCAGCAGTGGAAACGGTGGAGGCAGCAGTGTGGTCGGCAGCAGGGGCAGCAGTAGGATCAACAGCGGTGGCAGCAGCGTGGGGGGGGGTAGCCGCCCGGGCGTCCTCCAGCGACGAAAACGCCTCCTCCAGTACACCAACGGGTTCTGGCACTCCATTCGATGCCAGGGCAACCAATTTCGCCTGCGTCGGCGCCGAGCTCTTAGAGGCCAGATGGCTTCTGCGCCTGCGTCGTTTGGACTTCCTCGAAGCACTACTTCCGCTCAAGGCACTCACGCTGCTGTCGCTCTCGATCGGCATAACTCCGATGGTGGCTCCTCCTACCGTCGACGCCAGCAACCGTATGCTCGTTTGCTCAGTGACAAAAGGTAGATGCTCTAGAGCTCCACCTATCGGTAGCGTCTGGTAGCACTAAAACTGTCCCTATACACAAACCCTAGCAGTGACTGCCACCAATAAGCTTTTTGACAGCTGCTCAAAAAGCTTACTCGAAAAACTTACTCGTAAGCTCGCCTCGCAGCACGTGCGGAGTGGAAAATTTCCAATAGTTTATTGTTAATAATTTCCAAACCGCTTGTTTTTAACACTCGACAATTTTCACTCGACTTCCGCGGAGCACTAAATCACCGATTTAATTACTTTCCAACAAGGAAAACTTAGTTATTCGCAATCTGTACACGAGCGCAACGAAAACACGTCCGTCGTTAATCCATTCATGCGCGTCACTAATTAGATGACGAGGCATTTGGCTACCTTAAGAGAGTCATAGTTACTCCCGCCGTTGACCCGCGCTTACTTGAATTTCTTCACTTTGACATTCAGAGCACTGGGCAGAAATCACATTGTGTCAACACCCGCTAGGGCCATCACAATGCTTTGTTTTAATTAGACAGTCGGATTCCCCAAGTCCGTGCCAGTTCTGAATTGATTGTTAATTGATAATCGTTATAATTGATAAGAACTAATTGGTTTAACCCAAATAGTATTCTTAAAAATTTTAGCAAGAAAGTTCCACAATTGGCTACGTAACTAAACTATCCGGGGAACAAGTAACTAACATAAATGCTAGAAACTCTATTTACCCAGAACGAGCACATAAACCATGTTATTGTTTCCCAATCAAGCCCGACTATCTCAATCTTCAGAGCCAATCCTTATCCCGAAGTTACGGATCTAATTTGCCGACTTCCCTTACCTACATTATTCTATCGACTAGAGACTCTTCACCTTGGAGACCAGCTGCGGATATTGGTACGGCCTGTTGAGAAGTTTGCGTGTCCCCACCATAAATTTTCAAGGTCCGAGGAGAAAATATCGACACAACAGTATATGTCATGCTCTTCTAGCCCATCTACCATATCTCTCTGCGAAAGACTTCCATGGTAGTACGGCTATAAAACAGAAAAGAAAACTCTTCCGATATCTCTCGACGGCTTCTTTATGGTCGTTCCTGTTGCCAGGATGAGCACGAGGCCCATATTTAATAACAAACGGATACTCAACAGGTTACGGAATTGGAACCGTATTCCCTTTCGTTCAAAATTATTCAAGTGTATTATATTCGCTTTGTTTATATAGTTAGGCATTTTTGTTTTACTTGAAAATTTTCGGCTTTCGCCTTGAACTTAGGACCGACTAACTCGTGATCAACCACTGTTCACACGAAACCCTTCTCCACTTCAGTCCTCCAAGGTCTCATTCGATTATTTGCTACTACCACCAAGATCTGTACCAATGGCAGCTCCATGCAGGCTTACGCCAAACACTTCTACGCATACCATTGTACCTTCCTACTCACTAAAGTTTCAAAATTTATATCACAAGTAATATAAATCATCTACTTTAGCGGTAATGTATAGGTATACAACTTAAGCGCCATCCATTTTAAGGGCTAGTTGCTTCGGCAGGTGAGTTGTTACACACTCCTTAGCGGATTTCGACTTCCATGATCACCGTCCTGCTGTTTTAAGCAACCAACGCCTTTCATGGTATCTGCATGAGTTGTTAATTTGGGCACCGTAACATTACGTTTGGTTCATCCCACAGCGCCAGTTCTGCTTACCAAAAGTGGCCCACTGGGCACATTATATCATAACCTTGAACTTCATATCAAGAAAGTTAAGGTTCTTACCCATTTAAAGTTTGAGAATAGGTTAAGATCGTTTCGACCCTAAGGCCTCTAATCATTCGCTTTACCAGATAAGATTATTTTATATAATATTAAAATGCACCAGCTATCCTGAGGGAAACTTCGGAAGGAACCAGCTACTAGATGGTTCGATTGGTCTTTCGCCCCTATACTCAATTCTGACAATCGATTTGCACGTCAGAACTGTTTCGGTCTTCCATCAGGGTTTCCCCTGACTTCAACCTGATCAAGTATAGTTCACCATCTTTCGGGTCACAGCATATATGCTCAAGGTACGTTCCAGTTAGAGGCATAAATAATATAAATATACATTATACATAACTATATAGAACGCCCCGGGATTGTGTTAATTAGCTATAAATAGCTAAAAAACTAATCCCATTATTAGTCAAGTTAATTACGCTATTAGGTTTACATCCCAATAACTTGCACATATGTTAGACTCCTTGGTCCGTGTTTCAAGACGGGTCCCGAAGGTATCCTGAATCTTTCGCATTGTTAATCATACAAGAGCATATAATAAACACAAAAATCAATGATAATTATGCCATTATATAATTCCGAAAAATTAACGCTCTGTAATAATATAAATCTATCAGCACTTTATCAAATTAATAACATTTATTCTGTGTTAAAATGCAAGCAATTTAATTGGAATAAACTATAAGTTATATTTTATGATAAATTTGGGATATGCTAATAGATTACAATGTCCTTATATGGAAAAAATGCACATTATTCTTAATAATATTATTTAAATATTACAATTTTAATGATGAATTTTCCATAACGGATATTCAGGTTCATCGGGCTTAACCTCTAAGCAGTTTCACGTACTGTTTAACTCTCTATTCAGAGTTCTTTTCAACTTTCCCTCACGGTACTTGTTTACTATCGGTCTCATGGTTATATTTAGTTTTAGATGGAGTTTACCACCCACTTAGTGCTGCACTATCAAGCAACACGACTCTTTGGAAACATCATCTAGTAATCATTAACGTTATACGGGCCTGGCACCCTCTATGGGTAAATGGCCTCATTTAAGAAGGACTTAAATCATTAATTTCTCATACTAGAATATTGACGCTCCATACACTGCATCTCACATTTGCCATATAGACAAAGTGACTTAGTGCTGAACTGTTTTCTTTTCGCTCGCCGCTACTAAGAAAATCCTTGTTAGTTTCTTTTCCTCCCCTAATTAATATGCTTAAATTCAGGGGGTAGTCCCATATGAGTTGAGGTTGTATATATAACTATTTTTTGCCATAAATTCTTTATATATAAATGATAAAACAATCAATTAAATTCGTTATAAATAGTTCCAATAGTTCTTGTAAGCAAAGTTATTTTTTATCCATTTAACGAACCAACGAAGAATAATAACAAAACCAAGATTTTTCTTTTTCCGAATCATTAATAAGAGACAATTCTAGATGAAAAATATTTCAATTTTTTATGCTAGACATTTCTCAGTATTATTTGATTGAAAAAGAAAATATTTCTCTTCGTTTTTCACATTCAAATGTGAGATAATGTTTTTCATTTCTTTTTTAATATTATGAATAAAATCATTATTTAATCCAATAATATACCATATGCTTATAAAAAATTTATAAACAACTTAATTAGCATAGTCTTACAACCCTCAACCATATGTAGTCCAAGCAGCACTATAAAATTAATTAAAGTACATAACAGCATGGACTGCGATATGCGTTCAAAATGTCGATGTTCATGTGTCCTGCAGTTCACACGATGACGCACAGTTTGCTGCGTTCTTCATCGACCCATGAGCCGAGTGATCCACCGCTTAGAGTTTTATAATTCATTTTTATATAATATCAATATTGTTTTTATTGAAAGAAATTAAAAATACACCATTTTACTGGCATATATCAATTCCTTCAATAAATTTATTTTTATACCTAAAAATAAATGTTGCGATATGTCTTAGTTTCATATAAGCATTATGTATCATAAAAATCTGGTTATGGTTTGCTATTTTGGGTGACACATACTGCAAAATTTATATAAAACATTAACCTGATGGATGACAGGTACAAACATTGTATATTTTAGGTTGTTGCATTAGCCAACGTATGCTCATAACATAGATGAACAATACATATTCGCAACGCGTGTATATTATGGTCCATATACACACACACTTATTTTGAATACCACATTCAAAATTATTTTAATTTTAATTCGACTTCTACTTTCAAATTTTGTTCAGTTTCTTCGATTTCCATTTTCGAGAATTTGTTTTTATAGGAAACGCCATTGTTGTAGTAGGTACTGCCACAAATACGCACAACAACATTAATAATGTTAAAGTCTTTTTATGAGGTTGCCAAGCCCCACATATAAAATAAAAGCCATCTTCATTTTATTTTGACTTTAACTTTTGATTCCGTGGAATCATTTTGTAATATTTTTATTTTGGTAAATTGTATTTATTTGTATTATAACAAATGTTTATTAACGATAAGGATATTATACAATAATGATCCTTCCGCAGGTTCACCTACGGAAACCTTGTTACGACTTTTACTTCCTCTAAATAATCAAGTTCGGTCAACTTTTGCGAAACAACCGTAACACGCAAGGCGTCACAGTGATCACGTCCGGAGACCTCACTAAATAATTCAATCGGTAGTAGCGACGGGCGGTGTGTACAAAGGGCAGGGACGTAATCAATGCGAGTTAATGACTCACACTTACTGGGAATTCCAAGTTCATGTGAACAGTTTCAGTTCACAATCCCAAGCATGAAAGTGGTTCAGCGGTTTACCCGGACCTCTCGGTCTAGGAAATACACGTTGATACTTTCATTGTAGCGCGCGTGCAGCCCAGGACATCTAAGGGCATCACAGACCTGTTATTGCTCAATCTCATTATTGCTAGACGCAATTTGTCCATTTAAGAAGCTAGTGTCCTTATAATGGGACAAACCAACAGGTACGGCTCCACTTACATAAACACATTCAAACACAATAAACATTTTACTGCCACCATGAATGAAGGCTACATAAGCTTCAGCACCATAATCCTGAAGATATCTATTTAATATATTTGAGTCTCGTTCGTTATCGGAATTAACCAGACAAATCACTCCACGAACTAAGAACGGCCATGCACCACCACCCATAGATTCGAGAAAGAGCTATCAATCTGTCTTACACACTTATGTTCGGACCTGGTAAGTTTTCCCGTGTTGAGTCAAATTAAGCCGCAGGCTCCACTCCTGGTGGTGCCCTTCCGTCAATTCCTTTAAGTTTCAGCTTTGCAACCATACTTCCCCCGGAGCCCAAAAGCTTTGGTTTCCCGGGAAGCGACTGAGAGAGCCATAAAAGTAGCTACACCCAATTGCTAGCTGGCATCGTTTATGGTTAGAACTAGGGCGGTATCTGATCGCCTTCGAACCTCTAACTTTCGTTCTTGATTAATGAAAACATCTTTGGCAAATGCTTTCGCTTAAGTTAGTCTTACGACGGTCCAAGAATTTCACCTCTCGCGTCGTAATACTAATGCCCCCAAACTGCTTCTATTAATCATTACCTCTTGATCTGAAAACCAATGAAAGCAGAACAGAGGTCTTATTTCATTATCCCATGCACAGAATATTCAGGCATTTGAAGCCTGCTTTAAGCACTCTAATTTGTTCAAAGTAATAGTACCGGCCCACAATAACACTCGTTTAAGAGCACTAGTGCAGGTTTTTAAATAGGAGGAACATATGAAAAAATACAAGTATTTAATCACATATAAGAACTCCACCGGTAATACGCTTACATACATAAAGGTATAGTACTAACCACAATTGTAAGTTGTACTACCCGTATGAAGCACAAGTTCAACTACGAACGTTTTAACCGCAACAACTTTAATATACGCTATTGGAGCTGGAATTACCGCGGCTGCTGGCACCAGACTTGCCCTCCAATTGGTCCTTGTTAAAGGATTTAAAGTGTACTCATTCCAATTACAGGGCCTCGGATATGAGTCCTGTATTGTTATTTTTCGTCACTACCTCCCCGAGCTGGGAGTGGGTAATTTACGCGCCTGCTGCCTTCCTTAGATGTGGTAGCCGTTTCTCAGGCTCCCTCTCCGGAATCGAACCCTGATTCCCCGTTACCCGTTGCAACCATGGTAGTCCTAGATACTACCATCAAAAGTTGATAGGGCAGACATTTGAAAGATCTGTCGTCGGTACAAGACCATACGATCTGCATGTTATCTAGAGTTCAACCAATATAACGATCTTGCGATCGCTTGGTTTTAGCCTAATAAAAGCACATGTCCCATAAGGTTCATGTTTTAATTGCATGTATTAGCTCTAGAATTACCACAGTTATCCAAGTAACTGTTAACGATCTAAGGAACCATAACTGATATAATGAGCCTTTTGCGGTTTCACTTTTAATTCGTGTGTACTTAGACATGCATGGCTTAATCTTTGAGACAAGCATATAACTACTGGCAGGATCAACCAGAATAATGTTTTTCCTTCATATTCCATTCATATATTTTGAATCGAAATAAGCAATATAATAGATATATAGATATATAGATTTTTCACTTTATATAATTCCATGATTTTTATTATATTGAATAAAATTCAATATTTCGCCTTTGGGTAAAATTTTAAATATATAAGTAAAAAAATCCATTCGATTACGGCCATTTTTATATAGCATTCGTAATCCATATTTTCATTTTTAATTTATACTTGTTTTACCAATATAACAAGAATTTCATCTAATTATTGTAATATATATATTTCTATAATTTTATCTTTTTATACATACATATTTCATTATAAAATATCATTTTATTTCCAACATACATAATTATTGTATCCACACATGTACAATTTTTGTTTAACCAATATAAATATTAAGTTAAATCATTTGCATTTTGAAGATAAATTTAAAATTTATCTCTTTTCATATATATCTCTGGTAATATATAACATAAAACCAAGCGCATATGATAATATTTCCACATTTAATATATAATTTTATATTTCTTTCATAAGAATCCATATTTGTATTATACCGTAACGATATAATAATCCAACTATACGGCAGGTAATAAATTAATATTTGCCTGCCTCCAAAAATTAACGATAATATATGGAAACGATTTGTTATTCTATATATAATAGAAACTTGACTTTTGTTTCAACGATATTATCTATAAAGCGTATATTCCTATTATCCGCGGAGCCAAGTCCCGTGTTCTATAGAACTGAGAAACAAATTTGTACGGATAATAATATACTTTATTGTATGTAACCAATATAAACATAATCCGAAATAAATATTTCGAATAATGCGGGAGGTCGGCAACCACTGCCTACCTATAGTAGTTTTTGAACCCGCTGTCCTCAAAGCGGGTATTTTCAATTCCGTTTGCCACCCAACATACGGGCTATTCTCTTATATATTAAGAGATTATAGGAACATTTCATTTTTTTTCCATTATTCATATATAATATGATTATTTTTTCCCTTATACATATAATAATTAATCATTTTCATATGTATATTATTTAATTTACTCATATTATTGCCAAAATCATATGAATACATAAGTTTTGAACAATATGAGAGGTCGGCAACCACTGCCTACCTATAGTAGTTTTTGAACCCTCTGTCGTAATTCCGGTCGTTTACACTACTATACCCTCTCACTATAATGGCTTTTCTCTATAATACTAAGAGAATGTGGGATATTTTCAGCATTTTTTCCCTTATACATATAATAATTAATCATTTTCATATGTATATTATTTAATTTACTCATATTATTGCCAAAATCATATGAATACATAAGTTTTGAACAATATGAGAGGTCGGCAACCACTGCCTACCTATAGTAGTTTTTGAACCCTCTGTCGTAATTCCGGTCGTTTACACTACTATACCCTCTCACTATAATGGCTTTTCTCTATAATACTAAGAGAATGTGGGATATTTTCAGCATTTTTTCCCTTATACATATAATAATTAATCATTTTCATATGTATATTATTTAATTTACTCATATTATTGCCAAAATCATATGAATACATAAGTTTTGAACAATATGAGAGGTCGGCAACCACTGCCTACCTATAGTAGTTTTTGAACCCTCTGTCGTAATTCCGGTCGTTTACACTACTATACCCTCTCACTATAATGGCTTTTCTCTATAATACTAAGAGAATGTGGGATATTTTCAGCATTTTTTCCCTTATACATATAATAATTAATCATTTTCATATGTATATTATTTAATTTACTCATATTATTGCCAAAATCATATGAATACATAAGTTTTGAACAATATGAGAGGTCGGCAACCACTGCCTACCTATAGTAGTTTTTGAACCCTCTGTCGTAATTCCGGTCGTTTACACTACTATACCCTCTCACTATAATGGCTTTTCTCTATAATACTAAGAGAATGTGGGAATATTTCAGCATTTTTTCCCCTATACATATAATAATTAATAATTTTCATATGTATATTATTTAATTTACTCATATAATTGCCAAAATCATATGAATACATAAGTTTTGAACAATATGAGAGGTCGGCAACCACTGCCTACCTATAGTAGTTTTTGAACCCTCTGTCGTAATTCCGGTCGTTTACACTACTATACCCTCTCACTATAATGGCTTTTCTCTATAATACTAAGAGAATGTGGGATATTTTCAGCATTTTTTCCCTTATACATATAATAATTAATAATTTTCATATGTATATTATTTAATTTACTCATATAATTGCCAAAATCATATAAATACATAAGTTTTGAACAATATCAGAGGTCAGCAACGGTCTTTCCTCTATAATACTAAGATAATATGGGAATATTTTCAGCATTTTTTCCCTTATACATTTATACATATAATAATTAATCATTTTCATATGTATATTATTTAATTTACTCATATTATTGCCAAAATCATATAAATACATAAGTTTTGAACAATATCAGAGGTCAGCAACGGTCTTTCCTCTATAATACTAAGATAATGTGGGAATATTTCATCATTTTTTCCTTTATACATTTATACATATAATATTTAATCATTTTATATGTATATTATTTAATTTACTCATATAATTGCCAAAATCATATAAATACATAAGTTTTGAACAATATCAGAGGTCGGCAACGGTCTTTCCTCTATAATACTAAGATAATATGGGAATATTTCAGCATTTTTTCCCTTATACATATAATAATTAATCATTTTCATATGTATATTATTTAATTTACTCGTATAATTGCCAAAATCCTATGAAGACATAAGAGAATACAATATGAGAGGTCGGCGCAACCATAATATAGTAGTTGATGACGAGGTGTTTGGCAACTTGATACAATTCTTTAAAAAGTCTTTATATTAATTATATGATAGGGACAATATCATATGCGTCACTAAATTGATGACGAGGTGTTTGGCAACGTGACACAAATCATTAAAGTCTTTATATTAATTATATGATAGAGACAATATCATATGCGTCACTAAATTGATGACGAGGTATTTGGCAACTTGATAGAATTCTTTAAAGTCTTTATATCAAAAATTATATGATAGGGACAATATCATATGCGTCACTAAATTGATGACGAGGTGTTTGGCAACTTGACACAATTCATTAAAGTCTTTATATTAATTATATGATAGAGACAATATCATATGCGTCACTAAATTGATGACGAGGTATTTGGCAACTTGATATAATTCTTTAAAGTCTTTATATCAAATATTATATGATAGGGACAATATCATATGCGTCACTAAATTGATGACGAGGTGTTTGGCAACTTGACACAATTCATTAAAGTCTTTATATTAATTATATGATAGGGACAATATCATATGCGTCACTAAATTGATGACGAGGTATTTGGCAACTTGATACAATTCTTTAAAGTTTTTATATCAAAAATTATATGATAGGGACAATATCATATGCGTCACTAAATTGATGACGAGGTGTTTGGCAACTTGACACAATTCATTAAAGTCTTTATATTAATTATATGATAGGGACAATATCATATGCGTCACTAAATTGATGACGAGGTATTTGGCAACTTGATACAATTCTTTAAAGTTTTTATATCAAAAATTATATGATAGGGACAATATCATATGCGTCACTAAATTGATGACGAGGTGTTTGGCAACTTGACACAATTCATTAAAGTCTTTATATTAATTATATGATAGAGACAATATCATATGCGTCACTAAATTGATGACGAGGTATTTGGCAACTTGATATAATTCTTTAAAGTCTTTATATCAAAAATTATATGATAGGGACAATATCATATGCGTCACTAAATTGATGACGAGGTGTTTGGCAACTTGACACAATTCATTAAAGTCTTTATATTAATTATATGATAGGGACAATATCATATGCGTCACTAAATTGATGACGAGGTATTTGGCAACTTGATACAATTCTTTAAAGTTTTTATATCAAAAATTATATGATAGGGACAATATCATATGCGTCACTAAATTGATGACGAGGTGTTTGGCAACTTGACACAATTCATTAAAGTCTTTATATTAATTATATGATAGGGACAATATCATATGCGTCACTAAATTGATGACGAGGTATTTGGCAACGTGATAGAATTCTTTAAAGTCTTTATATCAAAAATTATACGATAGGGACAATATCATATGCGTCACTAAATTGATGACGAGGTATTTGGCAACTTGATATAATTCTTTAAAGTCTTTATATCAAAAATTATATGATAGGGACAATATCATATGCGTCACTAAATTGATGACGAGGTGTTTGTTTGGCTACAGGAAAAATCATTTATTTATCGAATCATCAAGCAAAGGATAAGCTTCAGTGGATCGCAGTATGGCAGCTGCTCAACCACTTACAACACCTTGCCTGTTACAAAAGTCGTTTACAATTGATTCTAGGCTTTGTCATTGTATTAAATAATGCTTTTATATGTAACTAGCGCGGCATCAGGTGATCGAAGATCCTCCTAATTTACTATGTTACAAATTACATTGGCATCACATCCATTGTCGTTTATAAAATAAATTATAAACTTTAAATGGTTTAGAAGCCATACAATGCAAATTGCCCCTTATTTATCATTGCAGTCCAGCACGGATACGACCTTAGAGGCGTTCAGGCATAATCCAACGGACGTAGCGTCATACCACTGTTCGCTCGAACAAGTATTGTGCCATTGGTCCGTACCTGCGGTTCCTCTCGTACTACGCAGGAATGCTGTCGCAACAACGTTTTGTCATTAGTAGGGTAAAACTAACCTGTCTCACGACGGTCTAAACCCAGCTCACGTTCCCTTGCATGGGTGAACAATCCAACGCTTGGTGAATTTTGCTTCACAATGATAGGAAGAGCCGACATCGAAGGATCAAAAAGCGACGTCGCTATGAACGCTTGGCCGCCACAAGCCAGTTATCCCTATGGTAACTTTTCTGACACCTCTTGTTAAAAACTCTTTAAACCAAAAGGATCGATAGGCCGAGCTTTTGCTGTCCCTGTGTGTACTGAACACCGAGATCAAGTCAGCATTTGCCCTTTTGCTCTATGTGTGGTTTCTGTCCGCACTGAGCTGGCCTTGGGACACCTCCGTTATTATTTGAGAGATGTACCGCCCCAGTCAAACTCCCTACCTGGCAATGTCCTTGAATTGGATCATACCTGAGTAATTGGAGTTATACCAAATTTTCAAATCAAAAATACATAAATGCATCGTTTTTATTAAAGAATTTGTTTGCGATTATATAACAAACTCGTGATACTTTGATCAAGAAGCTTGCATCAAAACCCAATACCATAAGATATAATAAATATATCCGTATAATGGCTAGGAAATGATACACGTTCCATTTAATCAAGTAAGTAAGGAAACAATAAGAGTAGTGGTATTTCATTGACGATACCAAACCGAGGTCTAATATCTCCCACTTATTCTACACCTCTTATGTCTCCTTACACTGCCAGATTAGAGTCAAGCTCAAAAGGGTCTTCTTTCCCCGCTAATTATTCCAAGCCCGTTCCCTTGGCTGTGGTTTCGCTAGATAGTAGATAGGGACAGTAGGAATCTCGTTAATCCATTCATGCGCGTCACTAATTAGATGACGAGGCATTTGGCTATTTTTTTTTTTTTTTTTTGATCGCGGAGGTATGGAAATCTATCGAAAGATACTAGGTCTGTCAACTTCAGTTTCCTAGCATGCACGATTCATTGCTGAACCGAAGTTCCGCAACGCCTACGTACTAAAACCATCCTCATAGCCATTTATATATTACCATTATTTGCGATGTTTATGCCTTTATTGATGTTATGCCAAGACAGCAAGCAAATGTTTTGAACCAAACGTTTTAGCTAAGTCCAATCTCGGGAAAACCCGCTCAGGTACATGAACTGTTTAAAACAACCGAGACTGCCTCTCATAACCTGGACGCTAATGATATGACTATCATATTTGCTGAGGAGACCCTTCGCTATCA